>NW_006922413.1:599435-651971 GCF_000298275.1 Orycteropus afer afer
TTTTTGGTAGAATATTTATACTCATAGTAACTCTAAAGAATCAGCTCATTTTCAATCATTGAATTCTCAGATAATACTACAAAGAATAAAAATAATGATATAGAAGAAAAGTAATTTTCCTTAAATGAAATCTTTCACTGACTCTTCTCCTTAGTAACATTGATTACTTTAGGTTTATTGCCTTTACTGATTATCATTACTAGGTATTTAAGAAATATCTAAAAAAAGAGACCTCAAAATAATAATGCAATGACAAAACTAAGGAGATATAACAAACATACTGAAAACTTAAACAACTTCTGTCTTCCTAAGAAGTGTAAGTACTTAATTTGCTGCTCTTGCAGGAATCTCAAAAGGCAGGTAGACAGGCATAAATGTTTACACAGCACAAGGATGAGATGTCAATATCATAACTTTTAATTACAGTATTGTATATATTAAAAAGTATCATATCAATATGACCTAATTTGCTCTTACGACCAATGTGAAGTACTGCTGTTGTCTTCCAGTCTGCCTCTACAAGGTACTGCACAATATGAAGAAAAGTTGAGAAAAGATCACAGCAGAGAAAGAAATATTCTATTCTGGAGATCTATAAAAATATGACAAATGGAGTCCCATTCATCTGGAAGGCTTTAGGCCCAATTCTGCCTGCAGCAAAGAAAGATGACCCCTAGAGGTCCTTTCTAGACCTGTTAGTCTCTAGCCATGATTTATACAGTGTTAAAATATTCATATAGAGAACACATTCACTTCCTCAGAAGATTAGACAAGAACAAGATTTTATACTTTACACATTAATTTAATATATTTATTATATACCTGTAGTAATTTTTTCATTAAGTAACCAAAAAAAAAAAAAAAAAGGAAGCCATTTAACTGTTGGCAACAAGTGCCCCTGTTGTTGTTGTTGTTATGTGCCATCGAGTCCGACCCAACTCATAGCGAGCCCTCCTTGGGGTTCTGAGGCAGTATCACTACAGAAGTAGATTGCCCCATCTTCCTTCCGAGGAGTGGCTGGTGGGTTTGAACCGCCAGCCTTCTAGTTAGCAGTCCGACCCAACTCATAGCGAGCCCTCCTTGGGGTTCTGAGGCAGTATCACTACAGAAGTAGATTGCCCCATCTTCCTTCCGAGGAGTGGCTGGTGGGTTTGAACCGCCAGCCTTCTAGTTAGCAGTCAAGTGCCCTAGGCACTAAGCTACCAGAGCTCCTATAACAGCTTATTCTATAAGTGACTGCATACTCATACAAACATATTTATTTGAAAGCTTTAAATGTTTCCTTCTTCTTACTCTTATCAAGATTTTCCATATTTAGGTAAAATATCATTAGCTTTAAGTTATCTTTAAATTCCTCAACAGAATTGTTAAAATAATTTAATGAAAATAAAAGTATTTCCCACATGATGCTGCAGAGTACGAAGAAACCCATTATTTAACAGCTCAGGCCTTGCTGAATTAGTCAGAGGTCATACTTAATTGGAGTCTGGACACAAAATGCTGTTAGTTGTAAGATGCTATCATGCTGGCTCTGACTCATGGCAACCTTATGTATAACGGAAGCAATGGTGCCTGGCCCTGTATCATCTGGACTGTTGCTATGTTTGAGTCCGTTGTTGTGGGCTACTGTATCAATCCATTTCACTGAGATTTTCCCTCATTTTTGCTGACCTTCTACTTCACCAAACATGGCGTTCTTGTCTAGTGAATGACATGTCCTAATGACGTGTCCAAAGTAAACAAACCGAATTCCTACCATCCTTGCATCTAAGGAGCATTCTGGTTGTGTATCTTCTAAAACTGATTTGTTCATTCTTCTGGCAGTCTACAGTATGTTCAATATTCTTTCCAAACACCAACATTTGAATGCATAAATTCTTTGATCTTCTTTTTCAATGTCTAGCTTTGAAATAGATGTTTGCTTGTCTTTTAATGACTATGCAATAACATTTGACTGTGTGGATCATAACAAAGTATGGATAACATTGAGAAGAATGAGAATTCCAGAACACTTAATTGTGTTAATGAGGAACCTGTACATAGCTCAGGAGGCTGTCGTTTGAACAGAACAAGGGGAAACAGCATGATTTAGAATCAGAAATGTGTGAGTCAGGGTTGTATCCTTTTACCATACTTATTTAATCTGTATATGAAGAAGAATGAGGCCCTAAGGATTGAAGGAAGACTTATTTAACAACGTGTGATATGCAGAGAACACAACCTTGCTTGCTGAAAGTGCAGATACCTTGAAGTACTTCCTAATAAAGATTAAAGACTACAGTTTGCAGTGTGGATTACCTCAACATAAAGAAAATGAAAATTCTCACAACTGGACCAATAAGCAGCATCATGATAAATGGAGAAAAAACTGAAGTTGTCAAAGATCTCATATTACTTGGTTCCACAATTAACACTCATGCAAGCAGCAGTCAAGAAATCAGATGTCATTACACTGGGCAAATCTGCTGCAAAAGACTTCTTTAAAGTTCTGAAGAGCAAAGATGTCTCTTTGAAGTCTAAGGTGCACCTAAACCAAGTTACGGTGTTTTCAATAGCCTCATAATGCATGTGAAAGCTGAACAATGAATAAGGAAGAGTGAAGAAGAGTTGATGCTTTTGAGTTGTGGTGTTGGTGAAAAACACTGAGAGTACCATTGACTGCTAGAAAAATGAACTAATCTGTCCTAGAAGAAGTACTCTAGAATGCTTCTTGGGAAGAAGAATGGCCAGACTTCATCTCACCTACATTGGTCATGTTGTCAGAAGGGACCATTCCCTGGAGAAGGATATCATGCTTGGTAAAGTGGAGGGTCAACGGAGAAGGTGAAGGTCCTCAACGAGATAGATTGACATAGTGGCTGCAACAATGGGCTCAGGTATAGCAAAGATTGTAAGGATGGTGCATGACCAGCCAGTGTTTCTTTCTGTTGTACAAAGAGTCGCTATGAGTTGGAACACAACAGCTGTTGTTGTAACAACACAACAGCTTTGAAATGCATATGATGTGACCAGAAAGACCATGGTTTGGCTCATGTATACCTTAGTCATCAAAGTGACATCTTTGCTTTTTTTTTTAAAGAGGTCATTTGCAGCAGATTTGCTGAATGCATTATATCATTTCATTGCTTAAACATACCGTTTTTTCTATTCTTCATGAATGACACAAACTTCAACCCAGCTGACCAAGCAAGAAATAAAAGTCTACCTCCTCTCTCACCTTCCACAATCAATCATCAATTTCTGTCAATTTGACTGTCTTACTATCTTCAGAATTAATCCTTTAGGATGTGGTACAGCTACCACCTCAGTTCAGACCACCAACAATGTTAGCTCAGATTACCAGTGCAGCATCCCAACTGGATTCCTTGCCTACTGGCTTGTTCCTTCCAATCCACTTTCCACACAGCAAGTACAGTTATTTTTCTAAAGTACAAATGTGATCATTTTACTCCACTTGACTGCACCTGACCGGCCAAAACCTTTAGGATAAATTACAAATGGTGAACTGTGACCTTCATGTTGGGGTTAATGCTCTCCCTCTTATCTAGAGCCTAGTCTCTCTCATAAATAATTCGTCTCCTGGCACTCTATGTTTCAGTCATGTTGACCTACTTTTGGTTCCCTAAATATGACAGTTCTAGCAAATCTTTGTGAGTTTGCATAAACTGTTTCAACTTCCTGAAATACACTCCACAAACCCCATCCCTGTTCCATCTCACTCTCCTTTGTCTGGCTAAATCCTCCTTTCTCATGCTCTGAGATATCTTTACCAAATCCCCAAGACTGAGCAAGTGTGTCTTCCATGTGTTTCCATGGCGTCCTGTTTTTTAAGCACTAAATGCACTTTATTCCCAGTTGAATATTTATTTCACTGTCTTCTCAGACTTCGTTTCTTGAAGGGTAGATACTATGTCTAGTTCACCATATCTCCCTAGCACAAAATAGAAACAAATTTCTGTTGAATTATTCAGGAAAACACTTAGCCAAAGAAAGTCAGTTAATCATGGTGGTAAATCAGTGGTTATTTAACAAACATAGTTACCAATTTATACCAATTTATAATCTGTAATATTTCAAAAGCTCCTTTAAAAATTGATTTGGAGAACTCTGAAACACAATTTTTTTCATAAAAACAATGTTAAATATAGTTACTAATTATCTTCCTAAAGTCTATTTAACCTATCATGTAGGTAAACTGTGTTATTTAGTTACTATAGACTCTAACCACTGGATACCAATAAAGTTTCTCAGGAAAATGACTTAGGAATTCTAATTCAGTAGTGCCATAAACTATTAATTCTGGCTGCAGCTCAGAAAAAACCAACCAACCAACCAACAAAAAGACACAGATCCAATTTACATAGGTGGTTGAGAACAGAGGTTCTAGCAGGAAGGGAATAAACATTGACTGAAGTCTAGAGAACTGGGGTGGGGGGATTGGTCTTTTGCTGACATTAATCTTTGGGAATATCACCCATTATGGGGATAATTGACTTCTTATCCTTATCTTTCTTTCCCAAGGAATTAGGAGCCAACTTCCCATTGACTATCAACACCTCTGGCTTGCAATTAGTGTTTCTTATCACAGACAGAAAATTTTCTAAAACTTTCTCACATAAATTCTCCCCTAAGCAAGCATTCTGAACTCAGAATTAAGTACAAAGAAAGCTAAGCAAGCAAGCAAACAAACAAAAAACAAGATAGTAATTAACTCTAGGAAAAACAACAGTTGTCAAAGAAAGGAAATGCAATTATACCTCAACTGTTAAACGTTTAACATAATCATTATACTGTAAACAATGAACAGCGATCAAACAAAAAATTATGATCAAACCAAATTACCATGATATGAGAAGATGGAGAAGGGAATGAAATGGACCATGAATATTTTCTTCCAATTTATGCCTGACATTTTATTTATAAGTTTTACAATTTGTGTCCCATTTTTTCTCCTTTAAACTTGTGCTAGTTTGTATCCTACCTAAAAAATTTCCCTATCCAACCAAAACCAAAAACCAAAGCAGTTGCTGTGAGTCAACTCCAACTCATGGTGACCCCATGTGTTACACAACAGAACTGCTCCACAGGGTTTCTAAGGCCGTAATCTTTATGGAAGCAGACTGTCAGGTCATTCTTCCACCCAGGCCACTGCATGGGTTTGAAACACCAACTTTTAGGTTAGTTGTTGTTAGCTGTTGTGGACTCAGTTCTCACTCATGATGACCCCGTGTGTGCAGAGTAGAAATGTTCCACAGGGTTTCCAGGCTACGCAAACCACTGGATCTTCCCATGTTGGTACAAATGGTTTGTGTAGCCCAAAAGAATGTGAATATTTTCATGTATATATTCTATTAGAAGTTTTAAAATTTTAGCTTTTATAGTTTAGTCTATGATCCACCTCAAGTTAATTTTTCTGTTTGGTGTGAAATCACAGTTCCAGTTACCTTTTCTTTTTTCCCTATCGATAATAGCACAATTGTCCTAGTCCTATTTATTGAAAAGACAACAACATTGAGTTATCTTGTCCCCTTTCCAAAGATCAACTAGCAATCCATGTGAGGGTCCATTTCCGGATTCATTTTTAGGTCATTAATCTATATATCTATGCTTATACCTACACAACAAAGTCTTGATTATCATAACTTTATAAAGTATTTATATCACATAGTATAAGTTTTCCAACTTTATTAAAAATGGTTTTTGCTATATATAGTAAGTTTTTGGCATTTCTACACAAATTTTACATATAGCTTATCAATTTCTAAAAAAAAAAAAATCTTAAAAAAAAACCTATAGAGAGAAATCATTAGGAATGCATTGAATATATAATTTGTAGAGTACCCACATCTTAAAATATTGAATATCATGACATATATATGTGGTTTATCTTGTCATTTATTTAAGTTTGCTTTAATTTCTCTGAACAATGTTTTGTATTTTCAGCACATATATTTTGTTGAATTATCCCAAAGTAGTTCACGTCTGTTGATGCTACTGTGAATTCTATTTTTCAAACATCAATTTCCAATTTCTCATTGCTAATATATAGAAGTACAAATGCTTTTTGTATATTGAACATGAATCCTGTGACTTTGGTAAATTCATATATTGGTTTTAGTACCTTTCTGGTAATTTTCTTGGGTTTTCTATGTAGACAATCATGTTGTTGTGAATACAATTTCACTTCTTTTTCAATCTGTAAGCCTTTTATTTAATTTTCCAGGCTTATTACACAAATAAGACCTTCAGAATAATGCTGAATAGAAGGGGTGATGGCAGACATACCTGTCTTGTTCTCAGTTTTAGGGGGCCAGTACTCAGCTTTTCACTATTCGGTACAACATCAGTGATTGAGGTTTAAAACAGATGCCTCTTATTGGATGAGAAAGTTTCTTTCTAGTTGGCTGAGAGCCTTAATCATGAGGACATGGTGAATTCTGTCAGCTGCCTTTATTGGTATAATAATATGGTGGGTTTCCATTTTTAATTTGTCACTGATAAAGTGACTAATTAATCCAATGTTAAACTAACCTTGCATTCCCAGTATAAAGACTTAAATATGTATATATTGGTTGTTTAAATTTGCTAACATTTTGTTAGTTTTTCACATTCATGAGGGATGTTGACCTGTAGTCTTCTCATGATGTCTGTGTCTGGGTTTGGTATCAGTATCCAAACCCACTGCCATCAAGTCAATTCTGACTCATAGCAAAACTCAATGGGGTTTCCAAGGTAGCTTTCTGCAGAGCAGCTGGTGGGTTTGAACCACCACCCTCTGGTTAGCAGTCAAATGCCTTAGGCACCAAGCCACCAGTAGACAGAGTCAGTATGAATTGGAGTGACCCTATGTACAACAGGGTACAGAACTAATTCTATATTCTAGGAATCAAATATTAGAAATTGATGCTTAAAAAGTACTACTGATAAGAGCATAAAATCACAAGGAATACTGAGGAATAAATGTGACAAAATGTATGCAAGAAAATGAGAAAACATCAGAGAGAGAAAATAAAGAAGACCTAAATGAATGGAGAGAGATGCTCTTCATAGATGAAAAGACAGTATTATTAAGAAGTCAATTCTTTCAAATTGATCTGTAAACTTGATTCTGATAATAATTTCACATACTTGACAAAATGATTCTAAAATTAACATGGGAAAGCAAAGACCTACAATAGACAAATTAATTTGAAAAGACTAAAGTCTGAGATGAACGTTATGTGATTTCAAGACTTAAATAATCAAACTGCTGTAGCATTGTGTAAGGTTAGATTTACAGATCATTAAAAGGAGCTCTGGTGGCATAGTACCTAAGGCATTTGACTGCTAACCAGAAGGCTGGTGGTTCAAACCCACCAGCCAATCCTTGGAAGGAAGGTGGGGCAATCTACTTCTGTAGTTATACTGCTTCAGAAACCCAAGGAGGGGTCGCTGTGAGTTGGATCTGACATGATGGCAGTGTGTTTTTTTTGTTTTTTGTTTTTGAAAACAGAATAGGGAGGTCAGAAACAGATCCTTACACATATGACTGATTGATTTTTGATGAAAGTACCAAGGTGATGAGGAAAAAATGGTTTTTCAACAAAGAATGCTAGAACAATTCAGTATTTATATACAAAAACAGTCAAAACAAAACCATAGAACAACTGAACCTTTGCCCTTAATTTGTACCATTCAAAAAAATTAATTCACAATAGCTCATAAAAAACAAACCAAAACCAAAGCCGTTGCCATTGAGTCAATTCCAAATCATAACAACCCCAAAATAGTTCATGTTTTTTGTTATTTGCTATATAGTCAGATCAAATGCAGCAGCCTTATGTATAAAAGAATGAAATGTTGTCTGGTTCTGCATTATAAAAAAAATAGCTCATAGACCTACCTATATAACCTAAAGCTATAAGACTTTTTGGAGAAAATCTTTGTGACCCTGGATTAGGCAAATATTTCTTCTTTTTCTTCTTCTTGTTAGGTGCTGTTGAGTGGACTCCAATTCATAGTAACCCTATGTACAACAATGAAACACTGCCCAGGCCTGCATGAGCCTCACAATCCTTGCTATACCTGAGCCCATCATTGAAGCTACTGTGTCAATACATCTCGTTAAGAGCCCTCGCCTTTTTTGCTGACCCTCCACTTTACCAAGCATGATATCCTTCTCGAGGGAATGGTCCCTACTGATAACACGACCAAAGTATGTGAGATGAAGTCTGGCCATTCTCGCTTCCAAGGAACATTCCAGGTGCATTTTTTAAATTTAGAATCATTCTAATATATACTTGTATGTCATTGTATTGTGGTTTCAACTTGCATTTCCCTAATGACTAATAATTTTGAACATATTTTCATGTATTTCTTAGCCATTTATTTTCTTTTGTGAAGTGTCTGTTCATGAGCCCATTGTAATAGTGTGTAAATTTTTAAGACTCAAAAAACACAAAATGTAAAAGAAAAAAATAGTGAATTGGAACTATTTCAAAATTAAAACTTTCTGATCTTTGAAGGACAATGTTAAAAAACTAAAAATTGAATGAAATACCCAAACTTGAAAAAAAATATTTACGAAAGATACATAAACTAGAGGACTCTTTTCAAATATATAAAGACCTTACATCACAACAAAAAATGGGCTCAATATAAACAGATACTTCACAAAAGAAAATAAATGGCTCAGAAACACATGACAATATGTTCACTGTTATTAGTCATTAGGGAAATGCAAGTTAAAACCACAATACAATGATATACAAGTATATAGTAAAATGATTATAAATAAAGAAGATTGACAATACCAAGTGCTGATAAAAATGTAGAACAACTGAAATTCTCATACGCTGCTAGTAGGAATATAAAATGTACAGCCACTTTGAAAAAGAATTTGGTGTTTTTTTTTTTTTTTTTTTTTAATAAAATTACAGTAATACTTTTCATGACTCAGCAGTCCCATTCCAAAATATTTACCCAAGAGAAGGGAAACATATGCCCATACAAAGACACATATATAATTTATTGTTGTTAGGTACCGTTGAGTCATCTCCTACTCATAGAGAGCCTATGTACAGCAGAAGAAAACATTGTCCAGTCCTGTGCCAGCTCCACGATCCTTGCTATACCTGACCCCATCGTTGTAGCCACTGTGTCAATCCATCTTTTTGAGGAACTTCTCCTTTTTCATTAACCTTCCACTTTGCCAAGCATGATATCCTTCTCTAAGGAATGGTCCCTTCTTACAACATGACCAAAACAGGTGAGATGAAGTCTGGCCATTCTCGCTTCCAAGGAGCATTCTTTGCCCATACCACAATAATAATTTATTATAGCAATTTTATTCATAATAGTCTAAACTGAAAATACTCAAATGATCATTAACTGCTAAAGGAGAAAAACCGTTACACATCCACACACTGACTATACTCTTTGGCAACAACCGGATCAATCTCAAAAGCTTTATACTAAGGAAAGAAGCCAAAAATAAGGCTTCATTCATATTATATGATTACATTTGTCCAACAGTCTGCAAAATGCAAAACTATAGTGACAGAAAGCAGACCTATGATTACCAAGGGCTGAGAGTAAGTAGAGAAAAATGACTACAAAGGGGAATGAGGAAACTTTTGGGGGCAACAGAAATTTTCTACACCTTGATTGTACTGATGGTTATCAGACTAGATGCATTTGTCAAACCTCATTAAACTATGTATTTTAAAAGGGTACATTTCACTATATCTAAATTATCCCTCAATAAACTGAACTTAAAATGATGTTATAAAAAAAAATCCCAGAATTAGAAAAGGATGAAACTCATTAGCATTTATAAGTTCTACCATGCTGGTAAAAACAAGAACAAAAATACTTAATATATGATGCATCTACTTGATAGTCACACTGAGATTTAAAAATTATAACACCCTCTAATTTGCACGTTAGGCAAATAAACAATGTTAGCATATCTCCTTACATAGGAAACTAGAAATATTTATTATCTGAAGATGCTTGACTTAAATAAAAAAGATTATTTGTAGTAATAATATAGTGAATCCATGGGAAAAGCTAATTAAAAAGGACATGACTATGTCCTTTAAATAGGAAAATGTAAAGCATATTATCTTCCCTCATTAAAGTGTACCCACATATTGGAATGGATCAATAGGATTGTTATAGTGTTTTTGTTATGTTATTGTATACTTTGAATATGTCTGACTTTTTCCATAATAAAGAGTTTGAAAAAATTAAATAGTAATGATATGATGCATTAAATAAAATCTGCTTAAGTAAAAACAGTGAAATGCATTAAACAATTTGTGTCAAGAAAAATACATGATAGCTCAGAAATAAGTACCTTAGCAATAGCAGTTTGTTTAAACAGGTGAGTAATCAACCCCATGACTTGTAAAAAGTGGCTCCTGGTCTCAGTGGCACCTGATTTTAGAGCTCTCATTAATCTCTCCCACTCTTCAAAACTGGTATTCAGTTCCTAGGTGGGAAAAAATAACAAGGTTTAGAAACACAGCATAAAAAACAGAGCAATTAATGCAACAGCTAATTATGTCCTACTTTTTTTCTTCTTTTTTTGTATAGAAGGATATGAAAAAATTCCCAAAGATGCCAACATATTCATCTATAATCATCAAAGTTTAGATAGGCCAGTTATGTGTCTGTGCTAATATAGAAACCAATGACAAGCTGTGAGTGGAACAAAGCCCTCTCTTGTTAACATAACTCAAATAATTAGAGCTTCATCTTAAAGAGAAACACATTGAAAAGTGAAAATAAAAATTTAAACACATAAGAAAGCAAGGTGGTGAAAATGTATATGATAGCAATGTATTTTTATAAAAAGATAAGATCTTTAAATATGCAATAAAGACTTGGGGAATATTTACCCACTGCTATCGAATAGATTCTGACTCATGGCAACCCTACAGGACAGACTAGAACTGCCCCGTTCAGTCTCCAAGGCAGACTGTCTTCTCTTTCTCCCATGGAGCAGCTAATTCTTTTTTATTAGCTTTTTCCATGCATTCACTATATTATTACCACAACCATCAACATTTCGGTTAGTAGACGAATGCCTTAACCATTGAGTCACCAGAGTAGCTGGGGAATATCAGTTAAATAAAAATGTAATATAATCATATATTGACTCTTCATTTTATTTTCTTTCTAATGATAAAGCAGTAGATAGAGAATATCAGATCATCCTTATTTCAGAAATAACTTATTGCTAACTGTTTACAAAATGCTTACTCTAAGCTTTTAAGATACAACAATGCAATACTCTTTGTTGACAAGCCATGCCCAAGTCTGAAGAAATTTCAGAGAACACATAAGCATTGCACTCCTTAAAGGCAAGCGCAAGGCAAGAATTAGGCAAAATATACTCTTGGCTTTCTGATATGATGAATTTTACATCTTAAAACATGACAGAGTGTTTAAAAATTTCTAGAAGAGGGCTACATTCAAATTATTCTAGAAGACAGCTATCTACACTTAAAAAAATTCTAGAGCAAGAAACAAAATTTCCCTTGTTTACTTTTGGCTTTTATAATCTATATAGACTTCAAATATATAAAATTAAATCTAAATCTTCTTTATTCCAATGTCAGTATTTCTCATATTCAGCAGAAATATTTTTTAATCACTAGGACACTATATCTTTTCACATATTTGATTACTTAAATTAAATTCTTCTTGCTCCTTTCTTGAAATGATAGCCAATTCACATGCTCTATCAAATAAGCCTATTTTAAGAAAGTAGATTTTTCTTTCTGTGAAATATGAAGCATGTACAATCTGTAATGGTATAATTTTAAATGACTTAAATATGACTTTCAATCAAACAAGAGTTCTCACCTTGGCTGCTGCTGCTGGAAGATCAAATGGAATACGCTGTCTGATTTTAGGGGGCAGCTGGGTTAAAACTTCAGTTTTCAATCTTCTAATCATTATGTCACTTAATAGCTGGTGAAGTTCATTAAGATTTGATGCCCCTCTATAATCCCACTGAGCTCTTCTACCAAAATATCTGTAAACATGAAGAAAAACCATGTAGTAAAGCAGAATGATGGAATAAGAATACAGTTTATCCAGGAACACTGCTAGATAGGTAAAGACAAGTATTGATTTGGATGAAGAGAAGGGCAATGTACCAAAAGTGAGTGATAAACACGGTGGCACTGAGGAAAAAGAAGACACAGAGAGGTACAGAATAGGTACAGACAACAAAGATAAACCCTTTGACAACCTACTGTGTTGTCAGTGATAACAAACATTAATCTATGGGTAAATAGATGGGTAGACAAGCTGAATGATCAGGTATGTCTAGGCAAATGGGAATATACTCATGACCATATATAAGGACCATATATAAGGTTGGCAGATGATATTTCTACATACGTATTTGTATGTGCTATAGGAGCTCTGGTAGCATAGTGCCTAAGGCATTTGACTGCTAACCAGAAGGCTGGCAGTTCAAACCCACCAGCCACTCCTCGGAAGGAAGGTTGGGCAATCCTACTTCCATAGTGATAATGCCTCGGAAACCCAAGGAGGGGTCGCTATGAGTCAGGGCCGACTCGACGGCAAATAACAACAACAAATAAGAATGTCCAAATATATAATAGAGCTAACAGGGGCAAAATTATGATAACTTCTTAGTCACAGCCAGCCACTCTGAGGAAGCAAGCAGTTGGACCTGTGGGCTCAGGGCCATAGCTGTAGAGGACAGTAAGCTCAACTGGCATAATATACTACCCATAAATTTCATTCTACAAACTTCTTTGGTGAGTAGTGACTGGGGCTTAAAAGCTTACAAGCGGCCACCTATATGCAACAATAGATCTCTCCTTGTCCAGAGCAAAGAATGAAGAAAACCAAAGAAGCATGGAAACAATTAGTCCAAGAGACTAGACAATGTGATCCTTAGCCTATATGACCATGAGACCAGAAGAACTAGATGGTGCCCCGCTACCACTGCCAACTTGGAAAGGGATCAGTCCAGGAGATCATGGATAGAGTAGGAAAACAATGTAGAAGAAAACTCAAAATCACACACAAAAAGACCAGGTTTACTGGCTGACAGAGCCTAGTGAGACCCCTGAAACTATGGCCCCCATTCCCTTCAGGTCTGGAACTGAACTTCTGTGGTTTCCAGCCAAACAGTAGATAGGCATATAGGGTGGACATTTACATCAGGTAGATACATTCCTTAGATTGATCAATCATAGGAGAACAGAAGGGCAGTGTTTGCACAGGGAGATAGCTTGGGGGGAAGGAAAGCATAGGAAAGAAGGACACAGGGAAAAGGTGACTACAGGAAGTGGGAAGAGATCTGTTACATCATGGGAAATTACAGTCAATGTCATGAAACAAAATGTGTATCAACTGCTGTATGGAAAATGAATTTTCTCTGTAAACTTTTACATAATAAAATCATAATAATTTTTTTTTTAAAAAAAGAAAACAATTTATCCAGTATGTACAGGTAGTTCCCAACTAAGACATGTTCAGGTCATGATGAACTGCATTTATAACTATCTGGATTTCTTGTACATTTTATCATTAGTAATATGTACTACATACAATGTTGCAGCATGTAATTTGCTGATGTTACCATTCTCAGATGTTCACTTTCAGATGTTTATATGTAATGTTCTGACCCTTTATTTGTCTTTGGACAAATAAAGATCGGATTTATAAAGATACTGATAATAAAAGGCAACAATAATGGAAAGTAAAAAAAAAAAAAAAAGTATTCCACTTAGGTCCAAACCAACTTACGACAGAGTTGCTGAAACAGAACCTCACTGTAAGCTGGGGGCTTCCTTTTAATAAGGAGCCATGACACTGTTTTTACTGTTATTTCTGAACGCAAATAAGTTTGAAAAAGCTCAGCCTGAGAGATAGCAATGAATAAGATGACATACCACTCAATTATTAAAAATGTTAATGTCTGAACAGGCTCACACTGAGTTAATATAAGGCTGGGATGAAATGAGGCTGTGGGATTGCATTAGAGCAGTGTTTCTAAATGCGGCACTACTGACATTTTGGGTGGAATCATACATGGTAGTAGGTTTAGCGGACCTAACCCATAGGCCCTAACTACCAGTATACAAGCTAGTGGGTATAACCTAAAACAACTAAACATTTTCCAACATCCTCTAGGTGGCAAAGTTCTCCCTAATTGAGCTATTATGCA
Source organism: Orycteropus afer afer (assembly GCF_000298275.1). Classification (NCBI taxonomy): domain Eukaryota; kingdom Metazoa; phylum Chordata; class Mammalia; order Tubulidentata; family Orycteropodidae; genus Orycteropus; species Orycteropus afer. The sequence continues at coordinate 613,636 of NW_006922413.1, forward strand.
TAGTAGATTGAGCACAAGGTATATCTCTTCTTTTGAAACAACGGGATTGAGAACAAATAAAAAAAAGAAGACAAATTCAACTAGGAAAGACAAAAGAGATGATAGTACAAGATAAAAGATTTCAATAAATATTTAGAAGACACATGCAGATAGATAAGTAGTAACTGGTTTGACCAAAGAGAGGAAGCTACAACTTAAAGTGCTTACAAAAGGGAACTCATTCTTTAAATCCCCTGAAATGATCAGGAGTTAGAAGCACTAAGTACGATGGGCAGGTGTTAAGATGAGGTTTGAAATCTAGTGGATCCACTGAAATCAGTGCATCCCGGTGGTGCAATGGTTAAGTCCCTGGCTGCTAACCAAAAGGCTGGTCGTTCAAATACACCAGTGGCTCCACCAGAGAAAAGACCTGGCCATCTGCTCTCATGAAGATTTTAACCTAGGGAACCCCATACAGTAGTTGTTTTCTGGTCTATAGGGTCATATTAGTTGGATCGCACAGGACTGAGATATGTTTTATTCTGTTGTACATAGGGTCGCTATGAGTCAGAACTGACTTGATGGGCAACTAACAACAACAAAGAAGGTTTGAAACATAAAACTTCAATATTTCTGTTGAGGGTGAAACAGCCATTATCTTATTCAGACAGACAAAGTAGCTAAAAATTTAATTCTTGTTTTCAGAGCAAATAAATACAAATAAACTTTTTAAATTCCCTTTTTAACTGCATATAATTAAACACAAGCATTTTTCAATAGCTCTTAATAAATACTACCATATGATGAAGAAACAGGAAGTTATGGCCAAGAACATGCATGCTTGTTCATGAAAACACACACACACACACACACACACACACAATTAACTTCTGACTTGGTAATTACCCTCTGATTATTTTTAAGTGACGTTCCCTTGTGCCCCTTTGTAGCAATCACTTCTTCTCATCTCCAGTTCTCAGTGATCACTACTTTATTTTCTTCCCCTATCACTTCACATTTTCCAGAATTTTGTATAAATAGAATCATAGCATCATACAGCCTTTAGACTGATTTGTTTTCACTTACATAACACATTTAAAATTCACCCATATTGTTGGTTATGCTAGCTGTTCATGTTTTTATTGCTGAGTAATAAATCCATTGTATGTTAATGCATTTACCAGTTGAAGGACATTTGGAAGGTTTCCAGTTTTAGGTGCTTATAAATAAAACTACAACAAACATTCAGGTTTAGAGTGAACAAATGCTTTCATTTATATTGACTAAATACCTTGCGGAAGGTTGGGCAATCTACTTCTGTAGTGATACTGCCTTGGAAACCCAAGGAGGGGTCGCTATGAGTCGGGTCTGACTCGATGGCAAATACAACAACAACCTTGCAGTAGATTTGTTGGGTTGTATGGTTAGTACATGTATAACTTTATAAGAAACTGCCATTCTGTTTTCCAAAGGGTGGTACAATTTTGCATTCCCACCAGCAGTGGATGAGAGCTCCAGTTGTTCAGCATCTCTACCATTATTTGGTGTTGTCAATTAAAAAATATATATATTTATCCATTTTAAAACGTGTAGTGTTTTGGTTTCTCATTGTGGTTCTCACTTGTATTTCTACAATCACTACTAACCTTGAGCATCTTTTCATGTGCTTATTTGCCCCTCATCTATCATCTTAGGTAAATTCTCTGTTCAAATTTTTCACCATATTAAAAATAGTTTTTTGTATTTTCTTACTATTGAGTTTTGACAGTGTTATATAGTCTGGAAACAAGTCTTTTACGAGACATATGCTTTAGAAATATTTTCTGCTAGATTGTGGTTTGTTATTTCATTCTTAGAGTCTTTTTGAAGATTAGAAGTTTACATGGCTAAATATAGCAAATTAATTTTATTTATCACTTCTTTTTATGAAAACCCTTTTAATATGAAAGTAAAGGAATTCAAAAGCTTTTAAATATTAAGAACAAAGAGACTGAAAGCAAAGAAACTAGGAAATAAAGATTTCAGCCAATTTTTGGGAAAAAAATAAGTACAGGGGTTATTCTGTATAAAAAAATGGTGAACCAAACATAAACATTTATCCTCAATTAAAGTAAGTTCAAAGGAATAAAAGAACACAAATCCAGCAAGATAAAAAAATGGAAGGGAAACAATAACAATGTCAACATATTTCTAGAAGTGAAGATGGTATAACCAAGGAAGGCTATATACTAAGGACCTGATGAGGAGTCTCCACAGAACTCTAGAATGTTTCGGGAATTAAAAGCATCAAATTACTTAGAGAATGGGGGTAAGTATGGATGGTCTGGTAAGCCATACTTACCATATGGGCCATAGGTTGCAAGTCTGTATAAAGAAAATGGTACATATATGCATCACTTTGTACCTCTTCAGGCAACACCTGACTCCATATACGTCTGTGGGCCTAGGCACCCAGGATGACAGACGCTTGACAATCCCCCAGATTTCCATATGGCACCTCTCCCCACCTTCTACTTTCCTTGGTTTCCCTAGGTTCGGCCTCCTGATTCAGTTTCTCTACAGAATAAAACACTGATCTCCTGGGGAAGGATAGTAACATGGTAGCATGGGATGAGGAAGGACCTGGTTATTAACTACAGGTGTACATCACTTAACATCCACTATAAACAAAAAATCAAACTGGGTCTGTGGGCTTGAGACCATGGTCACAAGGGACATCGAGCTCAACTGGCATGACATACTACACAAAAACATTGTTCTATATCCTATTTTTGTAGGAAGCAACTGGAGTCTTAAAAGTTTGTGAACAGCCATCAAAAATGCAACAACCAGTCTCTCCTCATCCAGAGCAACCACTCTTGTCCAGAGTGGAAAAAAATGAAGACACATGGAAACAATTAGTCCAGGGGACTAGTGGACCATGGGAACCTCAGCCTACATGACCCTGAGATCAGAAGAACTAGACAGTGCCCAGCTACCACTTGGAAAGGAATCAAAATTGGAGATCCTGAATAGAGTGGGAGAAAAATGTGGAACAAAATTCAAAGCAATTAAAAAAAAAAAAACAACACCACCTAGGCTTACTGGTCTGAGAGAGACTGGTGAAACCACTGAGCATATGGCCCTTAGTCACCCTTCAGCCTGGAATTGAACTCTCTCCAATAGCTTAACCTTCAGCCAAACAAAACACAGGCCTACAAGTTGAACAATTACACCAGGGAGATTCACTCCTTAGAATAATCAACCAAGGGAGATCAGAAGGACAGCATATGCACAGGGAGAAAGCTCAGAAGGGAGGAATGCATAGGAAAGAAGGACACAGGGAATTGGTTAGAACAAGGAGGAAGTGGGAAGAGAGATGTACATTGTGGAGACTGCAATCAATGTCATGAAATAGAATGTGTATGAACTGTTGAATGGAAAATTAATTAGCTCTGTATACTTTCACCCAAAACACAATACAAAGTTAAAAGAAAAAAAAAAAAAACATGTTATAAAAGATTATATATAGTATGGCCCTATTTATAAGAAATTGCTCTGTTTATCTACTCACCTACATATCTGGCTATTACCTACCTCTCCTTACATATCTAAGCAGTGAAGCTCTCTAGAGAGAAAGTTACGAAAACACTTTGCTGCTGTGTGCTGTTGAGTCAATTTCAACTCATAGTGACCCTATAGGACAGGTAGAACTGCCCTTTAGGGTTTCCAAGGCTGTACTCTTTACAGAAGCAGAATGCCACATCTTCCTCCTGTGGGGTGGTTGGTAGATTTGAAATACTGACCTGTCAGTTAGCAGCTGAGTACTTAACCACTATACCACCAAGGCTCCTTCTAAAACACATTAGTAGTGGTTATCTCTAGACAATGAGATTTCAGTTGATTTTTATTTAATTTATAAGTTTTTTTCTGTATGTTTTGACTTGTTAAAATAAGTATGAATCACTTATCCAAAAACAATAAACTATCTTTGAATTGGTAAAAGTACAGGAAAAATAACAATTTATAAAGACTATCTTAAAGCATGGGACAAAGTGATGCTAAGTGAGAATTAGGAGATTATAGAATTACAGCTAAACCAGTTGCCATTCAGTTGGCCCTGACGCAGGTAGAATGTGATACCATTTTCAATGGCTGATTTTTCAGCAGGTGGCCAATGGTAGACTTGAATCTACAACCTTTTGGTAGCAGCTAAAGGCATTAACCATTTGTCCCAGGGACTTTGGCATTATAGCTAGACAAAGTTGTTGTTGTTGTTGTTATGTGCTGTCTAGTCATCTCCTACTCATAGCAACCTCTCCGAGGTTTCCGAGGCAGTATCACTACGGAAGTAGATTGCCCGTAGACAAAGTTAACACTATATAAAAGTAATTAGGTATAAGGACAAAGTAGAAATAAAGACAAAATGTAAACAATTTACTTATTACAGAAGTAAGATTATGGTCATACATTTCATTTTTACCATTATAGTGCTATAGTATAAGTAAGCATATTTTCAATGTTCTTACTCCTATTAGGCCAAAATCCACCTTCCTATTAAATCTCACTCTTTGATCCTAATTAAGTCCTCTGGGGCCACAAAGACAAAAGACTAATTCCTTTAAAATATGACAGATCTTTAAATATTTAAAGACTTATCCCTCTAGGTCATTTTTTTTTCAAATTCCTATAGGCTTCATAAGAGCAAGCATTAGTCTTACTCATCTTAGTATTGTCAGCAGCTCTTAAATAATGTCTCTAGTAGGCAATCAATAATATTAGGCATATGTAGAGCTGAAGGTGAGGTTTCCTCATAATATTGGTCACCTTTTCATGGATATGCTGTCATTTGTTAACACACTCCTTGAAATATGACTTTTTATTTCCTCTCAGTTCCTTGCATTCTTTGTTCTCCAATGACCTTCAATCTACTATCATCCCATTCCCATGGCTATAACCCAGTTCTGAAAAACAGATCTACCTCTTAAATTCAGACATTTCACTCACTACTACCCCCATCCTTCTAGCCCACTTTTTCGATTATACCAACTATATCCTTATGATATTATCAGGACCTGTCAGTCAACTGACTGTTCCACTTTCTCCACATCTGATATCCTCCTGTCTTCACATCCTTCCTTACCCCATTTTGATTTCCAAGTTTGTAATTTAAATTTGTTCTTGTCACTATAGTCTACATAACCTTGTCCCACAATCCATGAAGCACAAGATGCTGGGGAAAAAATAAAAAATTGTACACTGATCCACTATAAGCTTTTATCAAGCTTTTATATAGACTGCTGGCTATTGCTAATGAAACAGTACCTTAGAGAAATAGTACTTCTTCAATTTGTTATTCCCTGTATAGTAGACAATATGGTTATCTGATTCAAAATGGCCAGTACCAGTCCATTTCACTTCACTAATGCCTAGGATATTGACCTTTATGTGTTCCATTTCATTTTGATGACTTCTAGTTTTCCTAGATTCATATTTTGCACATTACACATTCTGATAATTAGTGAATGTTTATAGTTATTTCTTCTCATTTTGAGTCATGTCATATCAGCAAATGAAGATTCCAAAAGGTTTACTTAATCTATGTCATTAAGGCTGGCTGTACTTTGAGGAGGCAGCTCTTCACTAGTTGTATTATGAGTGCCTTCCAACCTGGGGGCTTCATCTTCCAGCACTATATCAGACAATCTTTCACTGTGTTCATAAGATTTTCCTGGGTCAATTCTTTTAGAAGTAGACCACCACAACCTTCTTCAGAGTCTGTCTTAGTCTGGAAGTTCCACTGAAACTTGTCCACCCTGTGTGACCCTCTGGTATTTGAAACACTGGTGGCATACTTTCCAGCATCACAGCAATACACAAGACACCACAGTAGGACAAACTGACAGACAAGAGATTCCTTTATAGGTCTGAGATTTGAGACATTTGCAAATAGAATAGACATGACTTCTATTTGGTCATGGGTAAGAACATCGAATGCAACAGTGGTGAGATCAAAGCCTACTGCAATTACATAAAAGATTATGTTTTGATGCTGACAATGGATCATGAATTAATACTCTTTGGGAATGGTTATAAGTAACTCTAATGTGTATTATCAACCAGCACTTTACATCTCATAAAAATTTAGACAACCAATCCTTCTAAAAGGTGGAACTGGCACGAAATACCACAACAGCAAAGATAGTTCAGAAAATTTGACAAAAATTACTACTAAAATATGCAGAGGCACACAACAATAACAACAAGGTGCCTATAAAATGAGATTAGCAAGGAGAGAGGAAGAGCTGGATCATCTAGCTCTAAAAATTGATCATATAAGAATGCCCGGCTCCAGGTAGCCTGACCAAAGCACTGAAATACCAGCCAAGTTCCTGCAATATATCCTGCTAGTTATCCAGAGTGTTCTCCTGGCCTAACACCTCCTGTTTGTCTGGACCATGTCCTTATCTGACCTACATGTATCAGAGTCTGAAAGACACTTCTCAGCAGCCAGGACACTGCACTCTCACTGCACCTCCCACAATGTTAATTAGCCTAGTATATAGTTAATGAGTTCCCAGAAAGCCCATGAATAATCATAACTTCTCTATTTCCTGTCTTATATCAGCCTTGAAATCCCCAGCTACAGGGAGCTTGATCTGAGACACAGTCTCTGAGCTCCTTGCTTGCTGGCTTACAATAAAGCTTCCTATCTCAGCACCTCAAAGCCTGGTGTCTCCTTCTTGACTTACGAGTCACACCAGGCAGTAACCCACCCTTCTGGTTTCAATCATTCAGTGTGTAATGATTGGCAGGTGAATGTGCTACTATCATGAATTGAATTGTGTTCCCCTAAAATACAAGTCAACTGGGCTAGGCCATAAGGAGCTCTGGTAGTGTACTGTTTAAGGCATTTGACTACTAAGGTTAGTGGTTCAAACCTACCAGCCACTCTCCAGAAAGAAGACGAGGCAACCTACCTCTATAAAGATTTACCACCTTGGAAACCCAATGGGGGTAGCTATGAGTCAGAACTGACTTAATGGCAGTGGGTTTGGTTTTTCTGGGGGCATCTAGGCCATGATTCTCAGTGGTCTGGCAGTTATGTAATGATGTAATGTGGCAGCATATAATGATCACCCATGATGTGATCTGATATGGTAAGTCAATCAGTTGTAAAAGGATTAGAGTGGGATGCAACACCCTTATTCCCTGTCACAACTCTGATTCCTTGTAAGGGGAATTTCCCTGGGGTGTGGCCTATACTAGCTTTTATCTTACAAAAAAATAAAAGTAGAGAGAATGGAGCAGAGAGAGAGAGGGACCTAATGCCACCAAGAAAGGACAGACAGGAGCAGAGTGTACCCTTTGGACCCCTGGTCCTTAATCTAGGATCCCCCTATGAACAAGAAACAAAGAGTAAAGACTCCCTTAGAGCTGCTGCTTTGAATTCAGACTTCCAGTCTCCAAAACTGTGAAAGAATACATTTGTTTGTTAAAGCCATCCACTTGTGATATTTCCGTAAAAGTAGCATGAGATAACTCTGGTGGCATAGTGGATAAGGGACTTGATTGCTAACTGGAAGGTCAGTGGTTCAAATCCACCAGCTGCTCCATGGAAGAAAGACTGGGTAATCTACTTCCATAAAGATTTACAGCCTTGGAAACCCAATGGTGGTCACTATGAGTCATAAATGACTCAATGGCAGTGAGTTTTTTTTTTTTTTTTTGGTTTAGATAATTAAGGCAGCTGCCTTCTCCAAATCATATCTTTATTTATCACTCACACTCACTCACTCACTGCCATCAAGTCAATTCCGACTCATAGCAACCCCCTTTGGGTTTCTGAGGTGGTAAATCTTTACAGAAGTAGATTGCCTAGTTTTCCTTCTGCAGAGTGGCTGGTGGGTTTGAACCTCCAACCTCTGGTTTGCAGTCAAGTGCCTATGCCATCAGAGCTCCTTTATTTGTACTTATAGCTTCCTCTACATATACTCCAGTAAGTGAATGATGAAAGGTATTTTGGATATGGCATATTCTGGTTGATTTAAACTTTCTCTGTATCTCTCAAATTTAACCAGATAAGTGGCTATCTATCCCTTGTTCCCATCTCCAGACCACATTTATATTGGTGTACTTCTGTTTTTTATGGCTTAGGTATGTAATGAATTTCATAAAGGCAAAGTTATATTTTCCTGCTCAAGTTTCATTTAACTTTATTTTGAATACATTCATGACATTTCAAATATAAAATATTGGCCTAGAACTAAATAACTAACCATAATTTGCATTCTGCAAAATTATAGTATGACTATAACACTTTTCACAGAATGAAAACATTATGGAACAACATGCACTATTCCACAGACTAACTTAAAATGGCAGGAAGTGTCTTTATCTGAATCAGGATCTATAGTGTTTTCAAGGTAAAGAAATAAAGGAATAACAAAACTTTTGAAACAGAACCTGGAATAAAATGTCTTTTGGAAACCATGATACTAATTTTGAAGTGGATTTATCTAGAAAATAGTAAATATAAAACAATCTTCACAATCATAAAGTATTTCCCAAAAATGAACCTCTTTTTGATTAAGTGTTTACATTAATAAGCAATGAATAGACAGGTACATACTTTTGTTGTAAAATGGTAAGTTCTAATCAGAAAACCAAAAAAGAAATGCTTTTTTTGACCACTTAGGTTTTGCTAAAGAGCTTGGGTGGTGCAGTGGCCAAGTGCTGGGTTGCTAACTGAAAGGTTAGCAGTGTCAACACACCAGCCACTCCAGAGGAGACAGATTAGGCAGTCTGCTTCCAAAAAGATTTCAGCCTTGGAAATCCTATGGAACAGTTCTACCCTATCCTATAGGATTCACAAGAGTTGGAATCGACTTGACAGTAAAGGCTTTTTTGGGGGAGGGTTTACATTTTTCCACTAGCCAAAAGGGAAATCCAGTAAATATATTTGTCTCATGTAGGAAAAATTTTGGCATTTATAATCTAAAAGCAATGTGACTAAGGGCTTCCTCACAACACCTAGCAGAATCTCAAACATGCCTCTAATGTGAAAAAAATGAGTAACTAGGAATGCGGTATCGGTAACCTTGACTTTGATTTGCAAAAACCTGCTAATCTGAATCAAGATGTCTTGAATAAAAAGGAAATTCATTACATACATAATGGGAAAGTCAGAGGACAGGCAGGTTCCTGACTGGTTGATACCAAGGTTCCTTGCAACTTTTCATCATGCTATCCACAGAGCTTAGCCTCATGTAAGCCTGATATCCCACATGGTCATAAGACAACTGCCAGCAGTAAGTGGGACAACATACTTTCTTACTAATACCCAGCTTAAGAGCAAGCTTGGAGTAAGGTCCTTTCCTTCGGTATATTTGGAACAAGATCCATCCTAGAGCAGTAACATGCCATATGCTAACCTGCTTAGACTGACCAGAATCTACCAGTGAAACAGGATATAAGGTTAATTTTCCAAGTCTTATGAATATGTATATATACCATATGGATATGTGTATCTATGCTAAACTAAATCAGGATTCTGTTTGGAAGGAGGGCAGGCAACTAACAGTGTTAAAAACATGCCACTGTTGACTTCTGGGTAGAAAGAACATTAATTTGTGGAACTGCATCAAAGAATTGCTATAATTTTTATTTCTATACATTGTTAAAAAATCACTTGGTAAACACTCACAAGTTATTACTTTGTCAAACCAGCATGCAAGTGGATTGATTGTATAATAAAAAAAACTAAGCTCTATGGTTACAGAAAGGAGCTCTGATGGCATAGTACCTAAGGCATTTGACTGCTAACCAGAAGGCTGACGGTTCAAATCCCAACCACTCCATGGAAGGAAGACTGGGCAATTTAGTTCCGTAAAGATTTACTGCCTCAGAAACCCAAAGGGAGTCGCTCTGAGTCGAAATCGACTCAATGGCAGTGAATTTGGCTTTGGTTTATGGTTACCGAAAAACTAAACTAAAACTTTCTATCAATATATAACCATCTCACCCCAAGTCACAAAATTATATCAGCTTAAGTTTCTTAGTACACATTAACCAAATTATACTATAGTTTTTCCAATCATTTATTACATATAAAACTCAAAAGCCAAACTCACTGCCATCGGGTCAGTTCCTACTCATAGTGACCCTCATTAGGTTCCTGAGGCGGTAAATTCTATGGAAGTAGACTGCTCCATGTTCCTTCTGTGGAGTGGTTGGTGGGTTTGAACCACCAAGCTTCTGTTTAGCAGTCAAATGCCTTAGGCACTACACCACCAGAGCTCCTTTTTATTATATATGTTGTTGTTGTTTGCCATCGAGTCGGCCCCGACTCATAGCGACCCCTCCTTGGGTTTCCGAGGCAGTATCACTACTGCCCAGAAGGAAGTAGGACTGCCCAACCTTCCTTCCGAGGAGTGGCTGGTGGGTTTGAACCGCCTGCCTTCTGGTTAGCAGTCAAGTGCCTTAGCCACTATGCTACCAGAGCTCCCTTATTATATACAGAAGTTGTAAAATAAATGTACAGGGTCAGCTGCGGAAGAACTTCTCCTTAGTAGTAGTTCATTCATTATAAGAAGAATCTGTTTTACTCATGATTTAAACTCAGTATGAAGAAAACCAAAGGCTTTGAACTGGAAAAGACTATCCAAATCACTTACTCTAACCCGACATACTCAAGGAGCTCCATATCTAATTAGACATACTTTTCAAACATATTTGTGCTAATCATTTTTTAAAGCTATATCAATTTTCAAGAGTAGTTTGAAATTATATCTGACTAACTTTATCAGTGTGGGTACTGCTTGTGAATTTAGCAAATGAATGGCATTATCCATGTCATGAATTACATGGTAAGAAAAAACAGGTTTAGTATTCAATGATTCAACAAATGTTGAATATCGTGTGCCAGGTACTGTATGAAACACTGGGAATATAACACTGAACACAATGGGAGTTCTTTCCTCAAGGTGCTTATAGCTAGCAAATCACTCCAATGCTGCAGTGTAATAAATTGCTTAATATGGCCCTTCTAGCCATCGTCCTCCATTTTGTGATGTATTGTAAATTCTAATCCCTATACCTATTTAGGAGCTCAGGTGGTGCAGTGCTTAAGGCATTTGACTACTATCCAGAAAGCTGGTGGTTCAAACCCACCAGCCACTCCTCGGAAGGAAGACTAGGCAATCTACTTCTGTAGAGATACTGCCTTGGAAACCAAAGGAGGGGTCCCTATGAGTCAGAATTGACTCCCTGGCAGTGAAGTTTGTTTTTTGTTTTAATGCCTGTTCAGGGTGGGATACATCTTGAGTCCTGCCTTGATGGAAGGTGTGACTCAAGTCACCACTCATTTTGTGATGTATTCTCTATGCCTGTTTAGGGTGGGATGTACCTTGAGTCCTGCCTTGCTGGAAGGTGTGACTCAAGTCACCACCATTAGCTTCTTTGAGAATACATATGTGAATGTTCTGGGAAAGTTCACTCTCTCTTGCTCCGATTCTGCAGTTAGTTTGTCATCATCTCACCCCTGGACTTGAGACAGCAACTATAATCTGACCTGCCCATTTGGGTTTGCCAACTCCTGCAACCATGTGAGTTGGGAGAATTCTCCAGTCCTATCCACAGACCTGGGACTTGTTAGCATGCCAGCCTCTCAACCTCCACTACCACCACATGAGCCGTTTCCTTAGGAGTCTGTGAGTTCTGTGAGACGTTACAGTGACCTATGGAATCCTAAAACAGGAGGGAGATATTGAGGGGAGGAGGAGGAGTTGATATCAGAGATGAGGAAGTGGCATGGTAGTTTGGAAAAGTTGGACATCTGGGGCATCTTTAACCTCTGCCTCATAGGGACTGGCCTTGAGCTGATTTTTCTAAGAGAAATTATGCAAGCAGTTTGTGTCAGAAGTGGGATGTAGAATTGTGGTTATGTGTCATCTTGGCTGGGTCCGGTTTTGAGCGGCTGGGCCCCTGGTGGTAGTTATTTCCCGTGATGACACTGGCAATCAACTCCATGGTGGAATCTGCTACACAAAGTTGAATAGCTGCTTTAGAGATGTGGTCTGCTTCCTGTGTATAAGAAGAAGGTTTGGGAACAGTCTACAACTTCATGGTATGCTTGGACCCTGAAGGTAGCTGAGTCTTCATTTAGCAGCCTGCCATCTTTCCTGCCAATCTTGGGACTGTTTCTGGACTTGAATCAATGGCCTGCCATGTAGTTTGATAATATCAGGATTGTCCCTTTTTACTTGTCAACCTTCAGTTTGCCAGCCTCAGAAGCCAGCAATTGCCTGAGTGAAGAAAGCGTCCAGCTTCAGTGAGCTGGGAGCAGGGGGCAGAGATGAAACCCAAGGTCAAGGGGCTTTTACCCAGCCCCTAGAGCCTGGCACATTTAACTTGGACTTCTAGCCTCTAAAACTGTGAAAGAATAAACTCCTGTCTGTTAAAGCCATCCTATTTGTAGTATTTTTCTGTGAGAGTGGCACAAGGTAACCAAAACAGAAATGCAGAACACATGAGAGCCATGTTCCCCAACACACTGATCACATAGGACTGATAAATGGTCTCTCACTAAAATTCTGCAGCCAGTTGAACTAGTAGCCTGCACACTAGGTTTCACAACACCTTCTTGCTTCTACAGAGATGCCTCAGAGGCCCTCAGTTGGTTGAGGACAGAAGAAAAGACAAGAGTGGTTACAGAGCTCTGCTAGGATAACCTCCACTCTTGCTTTAACTGGAGTAATTACTTTACCAATATTTTTGGCTTTCTTTTTAAATTACAATTATTACACTTTTGAAAACATATAGTATAAAATACGAAAAGTACCAAACACCAAACTCACTGCCATTGAGTCAATTCCAACTCATAGTAACCCCATTGGGTGTCCAAGGCGGTAAATCTTTACAGAAGCAGACTGCCTCATCTTTCTTCCACAGAGTGGCTAGGGGGTTCAAACCATCTACCTTTTGGTTAGCAGCCAAATGCCTTAACTACTACACCACCAAAGCTCCTTTTAAAGATATATATGTGGTATAAAAATACATGTATATATTTATGTGTATATAATATATACATGTGTGAAAAATATATGAAAAACTGTGTGGATAAACTTCTTGAATTTCATCGCTGAGTCAAAGCACATGTGCTTTCAAAATTTTAATAGATTGCCTTCAATTGACAGTATTATCCTTTACATTCCTTCCAATAATGTAAGAGTGTATTTCCTCATATACTTAATGACATAGTGTTTCATTAAACTTTCCAGTTTCTACAACTATACTTGAAAAAATGGTGTTTCAATTTGTTTTCTTTCAATATGAATTTCTCTTATGAGAGAGATTTTATATTTGTATTTCCTTTTCCAAACTGTTAACATTTTTTGCATTTTTCCCAAGTTGTTGAAATTAGTCTTTCTCTTTAATTTGCAATACACAAATTAATTTTCTTCAGTTAGATTTTGTCTTTTTACTCTGTATGTGTTATTTTCTAGTGAGATCAAATTTTTACACCATCAAGACACAATTGATCTCTATTCACCTGGAACAAATGAGAAAATAGGAAAGTCAGGAACAGGAGGAGGATATGGAGTAGCTAATTGCCTCCATGAACAACTGCCTCCTTTGTTATGAGACAAGAAGAATTAATGGTGCCTGTTTTGGTTACCCAGTGCCACTCTGACAAAAAAATATACCACAAATGGGATGGCTTGAACAGTTTATTCTCTTACAGTCTGGAGGCTCTAAGTCAGAGATCAAAGTGCCAGCACTTAGGAGCTGGGTGAAAGCCCCTCAACCTTGGGCTTCAGCTCTGCCTCCTGCTCCCAACCCACTGGCGCTAGAGGCTTTTCTTCACTCAGACAGCTGCTGGCTGCTGAACCTGACAAGCCCAAGGTTGACAAGTAAAACGGCACAGTCCCAATGTTACCAAACCATACAGCAGACCATTAATTCAAGTCCATTTAAAGTCCTAAGGCTGGCAGATCATGGCAGGCTGCTGAACAACGACATGGCTAAATGCAGGGTTCAAGCGTACCATAAGCTAGAGACTGTTCCCCAAGGCTTCTGTATATATATACAGGAAGCAGACCACATCCCTAAGGCAGCTACTCAGCTGCTCACAGTAGATTCCACCATGGAGTTGATTACCAGTCTCATCATGAGGAATACTACACCCAGCTGCCCAGCCACTCAACCAGGCCCAGCCAAGTTGACATACAAACTTAATTACCACAGTGCCTGACTCCCATTAGTGAACATTTTGATCAATGATTCCATAGAATAATCTTGATCATAAAGAGACAAATTTAGAAAAGAATATAAAATTCTCATAGACTCCTGACTTCCTGAAGCTGTGAAAGTTGCAGAAACCCCTGAAACTATTACCCTGAGATAATCTTTAAAACTTAAAAATAAAAAATATTTCCTGAAGTCTTAAAACCAAACAATAGTTAAGCTTACCTAGTAAAAAATGTCTGCCTTGAGGATCATGCTCTTTTAAGAACTATCTATACAGGATCAACAACAGTGGAAACATTAGATAGGAACTTTAGGAAGCAGTGAAGGTATGTTAATGGAGGAGGAACAACTCAGAAAAGGGGGTGAGAATGGTTGTACAATTGAAAGAATGTAATTGGTGTCACTAAATTGTACATGTAGAAAATGCTGAATTGGTTTTTGGTTTGCTGTGTATATTCTGAACAACACAAAATAAATAAAATTATATATAAAAAAATGTTTACACAGTCAAATGTATCCTTTTTTTTTTAATGGTTTTCCAAAACTAAAGTTATAATAGAATCCTCTATGCTTTATTTAATAATACTTATATATTTGATTCATCTACAACTTATTTTGGTGCAAGAAGAATCTTTTTCAATATTCTAATTTTCATAATTTTCTTGACAATTCTTGTGTTTTATTTATTTTTTAAAAAATGGTATTAAGGATCAATTTTCTGGTTTTAAGAGAAAAACCTTTTAACTTTTATTAGCTATATTATATCCACAGATAAATTCAGGCAAAAGTAAAATCTTTATAATACTAAGTTGTCTCATTAATTAAAGGATATGGCTTTTTATTTCTGTTGTCTTCATTTATGGCCTTCAATAGTATTTTCAAGTTTTTCATTTATAGATATTGTAAAATTCTAAGTTTATCCTTTGGTGGTATATTTTTGTTGTTATTGTAAACAGGATCTTTTTCTTTATTATATTTCAAAACCTGTAATCTCTGTACAGAAAAACACTTGACTTTTTTTGGAGGGAAAAAAAAACACTTTTTTATTGTGATCTGGGTGAAAGTTCAGAGAGCAAATTGGTTTTCCATTCAACAGCTGAAACACATTTTGTTTCATGTCATTGATTGCAATCTCCATAATGTGATATCAGTCATTCCACTTCCTCCCTGTGTTTCCCATTTCCTTTCCTTCTTTCCTATCCCTTCCTGCCTTCTGAACTTTGACTCTTGGCAAATGTTGCCCTTTTGATCTCAGGTGGTTAACCGTTCTAGACAACTGACTTTTTAACATTAACTGTGTACTTATACACACACATATGTATATAATAAACTCTGAATTTATTAAAAACTTTAATTAGATGACTTCTCATAATTTGTGCGGAGGAAGAAGTAAGTTTTTCCTTCTCATTACTAACTTGGTGTTGTGAGTTGAAGTGTTTTCTAAAAATTCATGTTCACCTGGAACTTCAGAATGTGACTTTATCTGGAAATAATGTCTATGGAGATATAATTAGTTAAGATGAGCTCATAATGGATAAGGGTGGGCACTAAATCCAAGCCTGGTATCCTTACGTGAAGACACAGAAACAGAGGAAAGATGACCATAAGAAGACAGAAAGAAAGTAGAGTGATACAGCTATAAACCAAAGAATGCCAAGGGCTACAACCATAGAAGCTGGAAAAGGCAAGGAAGGATTGTTAGAGTCTTTAGAGAAAGCATGGCCTTGCTGACACCTTAATTTCAGATCTCTAGCCTCCAGAACTGTAAGAAATTAAATTTCTATGTTTTAAGCCACCTAATATGTGGTAGTTTGTTACAGCAGCCATAGAAAACTAATGCACATAGCTAATTATAGTAATGTGGGGGTCAGGGGTGGTGGTTCAGTGGTAGAATTCTTGCCTTCCATGTGGAAGACCTGTGTTCAATTCCTGGTCAATGTACCTCATGTGCAGCTACCACCTGTTAGTGGGGCTTACATGTTGCTATGATGCTGAACAGGTTTTGGCAAACCTTTCAGACAAAGACAAACTAGGAAGAAAAGCCTAGCAATCTACTTCCAAAAATCAGTTAAAAAAGCAAACCTTATGGATCACAATGGTCTGACCTGCAAACAATCATCAGCACAGCACTGGATAAGCTTTCCTTCTGTTGTGTGTGGGGTTGTCCTGAGTAAGGACCTATTTGACAGCAGCTAACAACAACAACAAAGTACGTGAATACATTCCTAATATTAAACCATGTTTGCATTCCTAATACGAATTTTATTTGCAAATAGTTAATTATATTATGTATTTTTACAAATTGTGGAATTCTACTTGTTAATATTGAGTATTTCTGCAATTATGCTATCTTGTCTGATTTTGGTATCAACATTAGACTAGCTTCATACAAAGAATTTGGAAAGATTATTTCCATCTCTGTACTCTGGGACACTTTAAAAAGCATAAGAACACCATGAACACTTGGAGGAATTATAGAAACAAACAAAAAAGAAAAATAGACTGGAAAATAAACACAAGCAATTCACATCACAGACTGAGCTAATGTCCAATAATATATAAAGATTTCAAATATACTAATAAGAAAAAAGGCAATCAAGTTAATAGAAAGTAGACCAAAAGATACAAATAATCAGCAGAAAAAGAAATACAGATAACTCTTCAATGTATGAAAAAATGCTCAATTTCATTTAATAGCATATTAAGACAAATGTACATTAAAACTACTATCAGATTGGCAAGAATGAAATAGATTATTTTAACATGTTGGCAAGGTGCAAGGAAACCAGACAGTTTTATACACTGCTAGTGGAAATTTAAATAGATACAACTTCCATGGAGCATGATTTAGAAAAATGCATAAAATACAAAAATGCATTTAAAAAGATTACCTAAGTTCTTTCAGGAACTGATATGACAGATCTCCATTGTATATATGGTGAAAAAAGCAAACTGCTGAATGTATAGATTATGCTACTATATATGGTAAAATAATATTTTATATGTTTAAGGCAATGTAGTGAATTACATGGTATGCCTTTTTTATCCATAGTCTTTGTAACTCCCACCAGATTACTATAAGTAGCTGCTTTTAAACTCTTGATTGTTAAAGTCATCCACCTGATGTATTTCTGTTGGAGCAGCACAAAGTAATCTTCTGGGAAAGTTAGCTTTCTCTCAGGTGTGTAGAACTCTAATGTTGGGTTTGGTTGGTTTTGCCACTCTGCCAGGCTCAAAATGAGCCCTTCTAAAGGCAGAAGGAATCTGACTGCCAGCTGAGAGAGTTACGCTGCTGAGAGAGACACGCTGCTGAGAGAAAGATGCCCAGCTGAAAGAAGCCCAGCCGAGACGGCAGCAGTGGAACCAAGATGCATGAGACAGAGTAGCAGGCTTACCTGGCCCGCAGAGGTAGAGGCCAGGCTGAGAAGCCAAGGCCAGAGAGGCATGTCAAAGGGCACAGCAGAGGGGAGAGTGTCCTGACCAAAGAACTGTATCCTGAGCATGTTCCTGAATTTGAATTGTAGCCTGTTGCTTCCCTAATAAACCCCATAATCTGTGAATTCTGTGTGGCCACTGCAGTGAACTATTGAACCCAGCAGAGTGGTGGTGGGTACTGTGGGAGGGGTGGTTAGTATCAAGGTTGGTAAGAGGGCTGGAGAGTGGCAGCATGTCTTGGCAAATGTTGCCCTTTTGATCTCAGGTGGTTAATTGTTCTAGACAACTGACTTTTTAAGAGGCCTTGGGCTGCTTCTTATGCTGTCTTCCTCTTGTGAACTTAGAGGAGATCAGAAGATGCTGCCTCCCTGCCCCTTTAGCATGTAATCACATGTGTTTCTTTACACATAAAGTAACTCTAGAATGAAACATGAGAAAATGCCAAAATTGGTTACCAGGGAAGGGAAATACTTGGCTGAGAGACAGGGATGGAAGGGTCACTTACTTTTCACTTTTGTCCAGTGTGCACTTTATCTAATCAATAAAAATAAATTCAGTAATTTCAAAATTAAGTAGAGACACACACACAAAAAAAAAAAGAAAAAGAAAAAGAAAGAAAAACTTTGCACAATAGAAAGACAAATAATCCAATTAAAAAATGGGAAGAGGCACGAACAGACACTTCACCAAAGAAGACATTCAGGTAGCTAACAAACACAGGAAGAAATGCTCATGATCATTACCATTAGAGAGATGCAAATCAAAACAACAATGAGATATCATCTCACCCTAGAATTAATAGCAAACTTCAAAAAAAACAACAAATGCTGATGAGTGTGTGGAGAGACTGGAACCCTCATACACTGTTGATGGGACTGTTAAATGGTGCAACCACTGTGGAATAATGGTATGGTGCTCCCTTAAAAAGCTGCAAATAGAAACACCATATAATCTAGCAATCCAACTACTAAGTACATATCTTAGAGAAAAAGAGCTGTGAAACAAACAGATACATGTACACTCATGTTCACTGCAGAACTATTCTACAATAGCAAAAAGAAGGAAACAATCTAAATGCCCATCATTGGAGGAATGGATCATCAAACTACGGTACATACAGACAACAGAATACTATGCAACATAAAAGAACAATGATGAATCTGTAGAACATCTCGTGACATGGGTGAACTTACAGGCCATCATGTTGAGTGAAGTTAGTCAATCACAAAAGGACAAATATTGTAAGAGATTACATTATAAAAAGTCAAGAAAAAAGATTTTACAAAATGACATATTCTTTGATGGTTATCAGTGGTGGGTGGGGAATGGGCATAAACCACTAACTAACCAGAAGGCTGGTGGTTCAAACCCACCAGCCGCTCTTGGAAGGAAGATTGGGCACTCTACTTCCATGGTGATACCACCTCGGAAACCCAAGGAGGGGTCACTATGAGTCGGATCTGACTCAATGGCAGTGAGAGAAAGTAGACACATGTTTACCTGGGTGAAGGAAAAAAAATTCTTCTCATGTCAGTTTTTTTTTTTTTTTTTAAAATACTATTAACTGTAACAGAGATATTCTATCCTTAAAACATTTAAAAAAAAAAAAAAAAACCAACCTCACTGCCGTTGAGTAGGATACGACTCATAGCAACCCCTTCTTAGGTTTCCAAGGAAGGCTCACTACGGAAGTAGATTGCCCAATCTTCCTTGTGAGGAGTGGCTGGTAGGTTCAAACTACCAGCCTTCTGGTTAGCAGTGAAATGCATTAGGCAATATGCCATCAGTGTTCCTATGAAACATAAGTATGCTTGAAGAAAGGAAAGGAAAGGAAAAACAAGTCTAGACAAGAGAAAAGAGAAACTGCAGACAAGAAAGAACTTTAGGAAATTAACATTTGGGGAGCTAAATTAGATCCCAAAATGTAACAAAAAGTCCAAGAATAAAAAACAAGCCAGAACAGAGAAATCAGACAGAAGGTATTACCAAAGAACTTGCCTGGCATATTTCCCTGGAACTGAAAGACCCAAGTGTCTTGAGCTTTGAGACCCAGGGATGTTACTTGGAGGGAGAGACACGTAAGTATAGAGCAAGATGGAGGGGGAGAACATGGCCCATGCAGAAAACCTAAACCCTGCATGAGATTTCCCAGCTCTTGCCCCCTTGACACTCAGATCATCACCAGCATAGCTTGCAGCCCAATATGATAGGCAGGAGAATGCAAGATTACTGGGGGTGGAAGAGGTAGAAAGGAGGGAGGACCACCAAGAACCTGACAGTTGCAAGTTTCTGAGCAAAATTTTTGGGTCCTCAGGTGCTATGGTTCACTTGTGCCCTCCAAAAATATGTTGTAAATCCCTTTTGGGAATGGGTTGTGCTGTTAATGAGGCAGTATTAGTGCATGGTATGTCTTAACTCAGTCTCTTTTGAGCTATGAAAGAGCCTAAAGAAACAAGCAAGCAAGTAGAGATGGGGGAAGAGAGACACCATGCCATATGAAGATCACTAAGGAGCCAAGAAATGGAAGCTGAAGACACAAGGAGAGACATAGAGAGCAGCTTTCCCCCAGAGCTGGTGCCTTGAATTCAGACTTTCAGCCTCCTTACTGTGAGAAAATAAATTTCTGCTTGTTAAAACAAAAATAAAAAAAAAAAAGAAAGAAAGAAAAGCTTTGCCATTATCTATTTCTTTATTTTATATATAGGTCATTTACATAAGAATTTATTTCAAGAAATTATTCCACAGCTAACACAAGTTTGAAAAACAGTGTACCAAAGAATAACTAATAAATTAACATGTTCATATTAAATGTGATATATAAAGCTTATAGAAAATAGTTTATCTTACCTGATATGTGCATTACAGTATCTTTTGGAATACTCAGTCCATGTTCCAAATTTTTGTGGGAAGAGAGCTTCAATTTGCATGAAAAGCTGTAATGAAGAAATTATATTTAATATGTTGTGATATTTTCAAGTAAATATTAGTACTTTGAGAAAACCAGTTAATAAGATAGTAAAAAAAGAAAATCTACTTCTTTTTCCTCAAGACCTCTCCTTCCCCTCCACCTCCAATTGCTGCCATCCTATTTTCAGGGCTAATTGCTCTACATTTCTTTAAAATATGTCTGTGTGTTCTATATGCCTATGTAATCACATGCATTTATTCACTTTACTCATACGAACCAGATATTATACATACTGTTCAAATTATAATATTATTACACAATTAGAATCTTGTCCTATAAAACACTGGAGACACCTTAAAGGTGCACACTCTCCTCACTTATCAACCACTTCATTATCTGACATACCACATTTACAACAGTAAAAAATCTACTATCTGGCTATTTATCCCATTAACATTGTACATCTGGCAACGAATGCTGAGGTGCCATGCGAGAGTAATGTTGGTTGTGATGGTTAAGGTTATGTGTCAATTTGGCTGGGCCATGATTCTCAGTGGTTTGGCAGTTATGTAATGATGCAGTAATTCTCCATTTTGTGATCTGATGTGGCTATCCTCCATTATCACATAATGCTGATTTTCCCACAATGACCTGGTCTTTGGAACCTAACCATGTCGATCAGTGAAGAAAGGGTATTTATCTGTCTTACTTAGTTTGAAAAATTATATAAGCAATATAAAGCACTATTTAAAAGACTGAACAGTAACCAGTTAATATGTAAATGTTCTGTAATACAGTTAACTGCTCTTCTGATAAGGGACATACAGGTAGTTCCCAGGTTATGAATGAGATCCAATCCTAACTGTGTATTTAGATAGAATTTGGAGATGAGTTTTATTTAGCCTTAAGAAAAGGTTCAATGACTTTTCAATGATTTAAAAGCTTCAGGAGCAACAAGTGAGGGCGATTGTGATGAAGAATTGGTTGGGAGTAGGGGTTGGTTCAATCATTTCAAAGTGAGGACAAATTGACATACCTTAAAGGGCAAGCAGAAGTTGTCCTTAAGTCAGACTCACGTAACCCAGGGACTATGTGAATAGCCTGTTTCTAAAATTGTTTTTATGCAATTGCAAAAACAAATAACTCTGTGTAACTTGGTTATTTATGTCTATATGAGTATAGGTTGTTGTTGTTGTTGTTGTTATGGCCGTTGGCAACCCCTCCTTGGGTTTCCGAGGCGATATCACTATGGAAGTAGATTGCCCAACCTTCCTTCTGAGGAGTGGCTGGTGGGTTTGAACTGCCAGCCTTCTGGTTAGCAGTCATGTTGCAATTTACATTCTCATCAACAGTATCATGAAATTGTTTCATTTTTGTAACTACTGGCTACATAGAGTGGTGTCTCTGTTACTTAAATATCCACCACTGCCAGTTGCCATTGTGACCCCAAGTATATCAGAGAACTGTGCTCCATACAGTTTTCAGTGGCTGATATATTTTTTTTTGTCAGCAGTTCTCTAGGACTTTTTTCTGAGGGGCCTCGAGGTGGACTTGAGCCTCCACCTTTTGGTTTGCAGCTGAATGCATTAACCATTTGTACCACCTAGGGACTCCGGGTCCTTAAATAGGTCTTTTTCTTTTTTTAAAAAAACACATTTTATTGAAATATAATTTATGTACAGTGAAATACACAAAACTACAGTGACAGGGGTCAATGCATTTTTTCTGTGTGTGTGTTCCCTCCTTCCCCTCTCACCCCTGGTAACTAACAAAGAAAATTTTCTTCCATATATAAACCTTTCCTTGACTTTTTACAATAATGAACTAATACTATATTTGTCCTTCTGTGACTGACTTCTTTCACTCAGCATAATGTCCTCCAAGTTCATCCCTGTTATGCAATGTTTTGCAGATTCTACATTATTCTTTAGTGTTGCATAGCATTCCATTGTGTGTAATGTACCATAGTTTGGTTATTTCTTCTTTTGATGGGCACATACATTTTTTCCATCTTTTTCCTATTGAAAATAGTGCTACAATGAATATGGTGTGCATATATCTGTTCTTGTCCTGACTCTCACTTCTTTAGGATATATACCTAGTAATGGGATTGCTGGTTCAAATGGTATTTCTAATTTCGGCTTTTTAAGGAATCACCATACTGCTTTCCACAGTGGGTGTATCATTTTACTCATATACAGAAATGTATAAGAGTCCTAATCTCTCCACATCCTCAATAACATTAAATATGTCTTCTTAAATGTTCTATTTAGATATAATTCACATACCACAAAAGCGACTCATTAAAAGTGTACAGTTAGTGGTTTTTAGTATATTTACCACTATTTAATCCCAGAACATTAGTATCACCCCATAAAGAAACTCCAAAACCATGAGTACTCATCTTCTATTCTCCATCTCTGCCTTTTTATCCATGAAACCACTAATCTAGTTTCTATCTCTATGAATTTGCCTATTCTGAACATTTCATATAAACAAGCAACGCTTACACTTCAGAGACCTCATTTGTATGGGGCCTTCCAAGATTCTATACCTAAACTGGAATTTATAATTTCATATGTTTTTTCTTAAAGATCTGCATACCAATCACAAGTGGTATAATAATTAGGACCCACGAAACCTGGATGTACCCTTGCTCAAAACAGTGGCTATCCTTAGACAGAAGCAAATGTTTGGATTTTGAACATGGGGGCACAAGGATCTTTGTTGTATTGGCATGGTTCTGTTTCTTATGCAAGGCAATAAGCAGGTGTGGCAGTTTTGTCTGTGTGTCAACTTGGCTGGGCCTGGTTGAGTGGCTTAGCAGCTGGATGTAGTATTCTCTATGATGAGATTGGTAATCAACTCCATGGTGGAATCTACTGTGAGCAGCTGAGTGGCTACCTTAGGGATGTGGTCTGCTTCCTGTATATAAGGAGAACCTTGGGAACGGTCTCTAGCTTTTGGCACGCTTCAACCCTGCAGGTAGCCGTGTCATTGCTCAGGAGTCTGCCATGCCCTGCTGACTAGGGACTTTCAATGGACTTGAATGCCATGTGGTTTGTTAATATTGGGACTGTGCCTTTTCACTTGTTAACCTTGGGCTTGTCAGTCTCAGCAGCCAGTAGCTGTCTGAGTGAAGAAAAGCCTCTAGCTCCAGTGGGCCGGAAGCAGGAGACAGAGTTGAAGCCCAAGGTTGAGGGGCTTTCACCCAACCCCTAGAGTCTGGCACTTTGATTTCAAGCCTCCAAACTGTAAGAGAATAAACTCCTGTTTTTTCAAGCCATCTCATTTGTGATATATTCTTGTCAGAGTGGCACTAGGTAATCAGAACAGATTATGGTACTGAGAGTGGGGTGCTGCTCTGATGGATACCTAAAATCTGGAAACAGGAGTGGAGTGCGTCCTTGACCCGAGACCCTGGCAGAGAGACCCTGGCATACGGGATGACAGACAGCAGAAGTAGAGCCAAGAGATAGGCATGACAGACATCAGGAACAGAACTGAGAGACCAGCATGAGAGACGGCAGTAGCAGAGCCCAGAGACCGGCATGAAACAGCAACAGGCTTACCAACCCACAGAGGAGAAAGCTGGGGGCCACTGGGTAGGCGGTTTCCTGGCAGAGTGGGTTGCCTTCAGGCATTAACTTGTAGAAGAAACCAGCTTGAAATGGAGTAGCAGAGGGACCAAGTAAATGGGAAGTAGAGCTGTCTCAACATCAAGGGTAGGACCATGGCCTTTGCGGATGGAACCACCACAGCCCCCTAACTTTCAAAGAGCCAGACATTCACCAAATTGGTTCTGGAGGGTGGGGCTGCTTGTTCACGTGAGCCAGTGGGATGGAGTTACAGCCTGTGTTACTCTGGGTTTTCTAGAGAAACAAAACCAGTAAAGCTTATATAGAGAAAGAGAAATCTATCTTAGGGCAATGGCTCAAACACTTAAAGAGCTGGCAAACTTCAAGCTGGAGGCTTTTCCCAACTCACACAGCTGCAGGGGCTGAGGAGCTCAAGGTTGGCAAGCAGTATACTGGCTGTTGACTTCAACGAATGACAAATCCAAGATCTCCAGGCCGAATGGTGGATTGTTCACTCACGGATAGTTGTATGCAGCACAACAGAATCCCAATCCACAGAAGAGTGTCTCTTTTCCCAGGATGTCCATAAATACACTGGAAGCAGGCCACACCCCTAGGAAAACTCCCTTTCAATGGACTGGCTGCTCAAAAGATATATATCTGATCCCATCATTGGAATAACCCACATCACAGTTGCTTGAACCACACAGAATTGTGGCCCAGCCAAGTTGACACACAGCTCCAACTTTCACAGTCCACCCCTTGTCAACTTGTCAGTTGTATACATCCTCTTAACCATAATTCTCTATATAATCTCTAAATAAGGACAATTATAAAGTTATATTTGAGCCTCACACAATACACTAACACATGTACAACCAAAATGCATTAACCTTATTTACATTTCACAGTTCATAGCAGACGGAAACAAAAATATTTGATGCACATATACAATGAAGAAATATAACAATCACAGTCCTCGTTTCTGTAACTGGTCACGTGGTAGTAGCTGAACTACCTTCTTCCACCACCCATTCTGTATTTCCCTTGCCCTCAGCAAGCACCTCAGCTGGTCATGGTTCTTTGTCTGGTGGGGTGACCCAAATCTTCATTCCTGAAGAGTCTGGGCCATTAGCAGTCATATCAGAATTGGGTTGCTGTAATTTTCTATTGACTTTAATCACAGGGCATAATAGTACTAAGAGACATCCTAAAGGATCTCTGTATTCCAGACATTCTTCTTTACCTCCATTATGTAACGTCAGTCCAATTTCCCCTTGGTAATCCGGATCTATCACACTAGATAGTACAGTAATGCTCTTCTTTGTCTGTTGATCCAGAGGCATAAGGAAGCCAAAATGGCTTGGTGGCATTCTTAATTTCTAGTTTCTCCCTTTGGGACTAAGATTTCCAGATCCACAGAACATAGGGCAGCAAGGACAGGAAGCAAAAATTTTTTGAGTGAGTCACTAGGGGTAATAGTGAATGGTACCACTCCTGTTTCTACCCCCATGGCTCCTGGACCCAT
Organism: Orycteropus afer afer; assembly: GCF_000298275.1. Lineage (NCBI taxonomy): Eukaryota > Metazoa > Chordata > Mammalia > Tubulidentata > Orycteropodidae > Orycteropus > Orycteropus afer. The sequence goes on from NW_006922413.1 coordinate 639,293, forward strand.
GAATCCTGGCTATTGGAGAAACAGAATCATATACTGGATGTTGGTTTAGAGCACGTACAGACTCCTGGAGAACATTGCCCCAACCCTTCAAGGTATTGCCACCTAGCTGGTGCCACAATTGTGTTTTCAGTAGGACATTCCATTGTTCTATAAAGCCAGCTGCTTCAGGATGATGGGGAACATGGTAAGACCAGTGAATTCCATGAGCATAGGTCCATTGCTGCACTTCGTTTGCTGTGAAGTGAGTCCCTTGATCTGAAGCAATGCTGTGTGGGATACAATGATGATGGACAAGGCATTCTCTAAATCCACAGATGGTAGTTTTTGGCAGAAGCATTGCATACAAGGAAGGCGAATTCATATCCAGAATAAGTACCTATTCCAGTAAGGACAAAACGTTTTCCTTTCCATGATGGAAGTGGTCCAATGTAATCACCTGCCACCACGTTGCCAGCTGATCACCCTGAGGTGATCCATATCATGGACTCAGTGTTGGTCTCTGCTGCTGGCAGACTGGGCACTCAGCAGTGGCGGTAGCCAAATCAGCCTTGGTAAGTGGGAGTCCATGTTGCTGAGCCCATGCATAACCTCCATCCCTGCCACCATGGCCACTTTGTTCATGAGCCCATTGAGCAATGACAAGAGTAGCTGGGGAAAAAGGATGGCTGGTTTCCACTGAATGTGTCATCCTATACACCTGATTGTTAAAATCCTCCTCTGCCGTGATCACCTTTTGGTGGGCATTTGCATGAGACACAAATATCATTACTCCTTTGGCCCATTCAGAGAGATCTATCCACATACCTCTTCCCAATACATACTTGTCACCAATTTTCCAATCATGCTCCTTCCAAGTCCCAGACCATCCAGCCAAGCCATTAGCCACAGCCCATGAATCCGTATATAATTGCACATCTGGCCATTTCTTATTCCATGCAAAGTGAACAGCCATATCCATGGCTCGAAGTTCTGACCATTGGAAGGATTTCCCTTCACCACTGTGCTTCAAGGAAGTCCCAGAAAGGGGCTGCAGTACTGCTGCTGTCCACTTTTGAGTGGTGCCTGAATATAGTAGAGAACCATCTGTAAACCAGGCATGAGTTTTCTCTTCCTCAGTTAACTCATCAACCGATGAGGCCATAGGTACAGACTGGGAGAAGGAAGGTAATGGGACTGGAGTGGAGACCATAGGCATTTGAGCTACTTCCTCATGTAACTTACTTGTGCCTTCAGTCCTGCTCGAGCCTGATCTCTGATATACCACTTCCATTTAATGATGGAGTGCTGCTGCGCACGTCCAACTTTATGACTCTATGGGCCAGACAACACCCAGTTCATGATGGGTAGCTCAGGCCTCATAATGACTTGGTGGCCTATGGTTAGGTGTTCAGTCTCTACTGAAGACCAATAACAACCTAAAAGCTGTTTCTCAAAAGGAGAGTAGTTATCTGCAGAGGATGGCAGGGCTTTGTCCCAAAATCCCAAGGGTCTGCATTGCAATTCACCAATAGGGACCTGCCAAAGACTCCAAACAGCATGTTCTATCTACTACAGACACTTCAAGCACCATTGGATCAGCTGGATCACATGGCCCAAGTGGCAGAGTAGCCTGCACGGCAGCCTGAACCTGTTGCAGGGCCTTCTGTTGTTCTGGGCCCCACTCAAAGCTAGCAGCTTTCTGAGTCACTTGATAAATAGGCTGCAGCAACACATCCAAATGAGGGATATGTTGCCTCCAAAATCCAAAGAGGCCCACCAGATATGGTACATCCTTTTCAGTTGTGGGGGAAGTCAGATACAACAATTTAATGTTCCCTTTAGTAGGAATATCTCAACATGCCCCATGCCATTGAACCCCTAGAAACACTGAGGTGGAAGGTGCCTGAATTTTTGTTGGGTTAATTTTCCAACCTCTAGCACACATATGTCTCAACAATAAGTCTATAGTCATCGATACTTCTTTCTTACTAGGTCCAATCAGCATAATGTCATCAATATAATGGAGCAGTGTGATGTCCTGTGGAAGGGAAAGGCGATCAAGGTCCCTATGGACTAAATTATGACATAGTGCTGGGGAGCTGATACACCTCTGAGGATGCACTGTGAAAATATACTGTTGGTCTTGCCAGCTGATGGCAAACTGCTTCTGATGGTCCTTTGAAATTGGTATAGAGAAAAAGGGATTGGCCAGATCAATAGCTGCATACCAAGTACCAGGAGATGTATTAATTTGCTCAAGCAATGAAACCACATCAAGAACAGCAGCTGCAATTGGAGTCACCACCTGATTAAGTTTACAATAATCTACTGTCATTCTCCAAGATCCATCTGTTTTTTGCACTGGCCAAACAGGTGAATTAAATGGGGATGTGGTGGGAATCACCACCCTTTCATCCTTCAAGTCCTTGATGGTGGCAGTAATCTCTGTAACCCCTCCAGGGATGTGGTATTGCTTTTGATTTACTATTTTTGTAGGTAGAGGCAGTTCTAATGGCTTCCACTTGGCTTTTCCTACCATAATAGCCCTTACTCCACATGTCAGAGAGCCTATGTGGGAATTCTGCCAATTATTGAGTATATCTATTCCAATTATGCATTCTGGCACTGGGGAAATCACTACAGGATGGGTTTGGGGACCCACTGGACCCACTGTGAGACGCACCTCAGCTAAGACTCCATCAATAACTTGACCTCCATATGCCTCCACTCTGACTGGTGGGCCACAATGACGCTTTGGGTCTCCTGGAATTAGTGTCAATTCAGAGCCAGTGTCCAGTAATCCCCGAAAAGTCTGATTATTTCCTTTTCCCCAATGAACAGTCACTCTCGTAAAAGGCCTCAGATCCCCTTGGGGAAGGCTAGGAGAAAGACTGACATTATAGATTTTTGGCAATGTAGTGGGGTCTTTCCTCAAAGGGACCTGGCCTCCCCTTCATTCAAGGGGTTGTGGGTCTGTAAACTGACTCAAGTCTGGGAACTGATTGAGAGGCCATGACTCTGTATTCTGGTGATTCAATCTATGCTACTGCTCACGTGACCTAGAATTCTTCTGTCTATACAGATCAAGTAAATATTTAGTAGGTTTGTAATGTATTTCACTACTAGGAACACCATGGCAAGTAGCCAATGCCATAATTCCACACAAGTCAGACTATTCTGATTACTGTTCTGACTCTGCTGTCCATTATAGTAACCACACCCACCTTGCCTTTGTCAATTATCTGCTGCCACTTGACCCCTACTACCACGGGCTCCAATCAACCCCATCGTAGTTAAGTGTCTTAGTTCAATTAGGGCAGTTCCCATTGTCAAATCTGGCTTACATAAAATAGCAATCACGGCAGTCTTCAAGGATGCTGGGGCTCCCTTCACAAATTTATTCCTCACTGCACTGGTGAAAGGTATGTCTTCTGGACTCTCCATTTCTGGCTCTTCTGGTCTAATCTGATAAATCCATTCTAACAGGTCAATTTTCCCAAGCCTCTGGATACCTTCTTCTACATTATACCAAGGCAGGTCTGGTACTTCAACTTGACTAAGGTAGGCCACCACATAATCCATGCTTCAGTAAGCCAACCAAATAAATTATTAGATCTTTTCCTAACCTCTCGAGCTAAAACACTGAATGAAGAATCTGTACTTAATGGGCCTAAATCAATAAATTCAGACTGATCCAATGTTACATTGCTTGCACCATTATCCCACACCCTCAGTAGCCATTTCCATACATATTCTCCAGGTTTCTGTCTGTACATCTTAGCAAAATCAAGTCTTTTCGGGTGTAGCATACCATCTTCTCAGTCACAACTTTGTATTTCACCTTTTGGGACTCACTTGGACTTAACTTTAGTTATAGGTCTAGCAGCAACAATGGGTGGTTGGGGCAATTCCTGAGAACATTCAGCAATGTCTTCCATGGCCTCTGCCTCAGGCAATGACCCAGCAGGAACATGAGTTAATCCCATCAAACCTAGGTGGAGGGGATGGTGGTTTTACAGTAATCCTTTCAGATGGGAGGGATTCAACGGAATTTACAGGCTCCATATCCTGATCTTCCTGACTATCTGCCCATATGTCCCCATTCCAGTTTCAGGATCACATTTTTTTTTTCCCAATCAATGTCCTCACTTTAACTTCAGATACTATTTTGGGTTGGTAATTTAATTGGCGTTGTAATTCAGCCACCCTCACAATAAGACTCTGGATTTGGTTCCCGGCAATATCAGCTCTGTTACTAGAAGAAATAAGGCTTTCTTTCAGATCCCAACTGGAAACACTGAGGTCTTTTATGTGGTGTTTAAGCTGTAACTGAGCAGCTCTGAGCTCATCTCGCTCTTTTACCACTTTGTCTAGTGTAAGTAGGACCAACCAACCAGTTTCCTTATACTTCTCATGCTGACAAAATTGCAGAAAAGTATCAAATATGCAATCACCCAGAGCATCACTTCTCACAAGTACTTGATCAATTGGTGGTGCTATTTTGCATATTAATGTTGCCAGCTCACACCACGGATTAGCAGGGCGCTCTTTACTAACAGAGGTAGGGTCACCAATGTCTTTATGATTAATCAAATTGGAGAACCAATTTAGGAAGCCCATCCTTATGATTCTGTCTCTCTAGAACCACTCCTGCTACCAAATGTGTTAGACTGGGTTCTCTAGAGAAACAAAATCAGTAAAGCTTACATATATAAAGAGAAATTTATCTTAGGAAAATGGGTCACACACTTATAGAAGCTGGCAAGTCCAAAATTCTTGGATCAAACATCAAGCTGGAGGCTTTTTCTGACTCATGAAGCTGCATGGGCTGAGAAGCTCAGGTTGGCAGGCAGTATACTGGCTGTTTACTCCAATGAATGATGAATCCAACATCTCTAGGCCGAATGGTGGATTGTTCACTCATGGACAGTTGTAGGCAGCACAACAAAATCCCAATCCACAGAAGAGTGTCTCTTTTCCCAGGATGTCCATAAATATACTGGAAGCAGGCCACACCCCTAGGGAAACTCCCTTTCAACAGATTGGCTGCTAAAAATATACACATCTGGTCCCATCATTGGAACAACCCACATTACAATTGCTTAAACCACACAGAATTGTGGTTTTTCAATCCAGCCAAGTTGACACACAGCTCCAACTATCACATAACTGCTGCTGAAGAGTGAAGGCAGGGCTGCCATACCCAAGAGGCAGAGGAACGGGACCTGCCAGGCCAAGGGGGTGAGGTCACCACTCAGGAACTAGGGGACTGGAGCCACCCAGTGGAGGAGATCTATACAGGTGCTAAGTTGACAAGGGGTGGAATTGTGGTAGTTATGTTTGTGTGTCAACTTGGCTGAGCCTAGTTAAGTGGCTCCCCATGATGAGACTGGTAATCAACTCCATGGTGGAATCTACTGTGAGCAGCTGAGTAGCTGCCTTAGGGATGTGGTGGTCTGCTTCCTGTATATAAGGAGAAGCTTTGATGAACAGTCTCTAGCTTATGGCATGCTTGAACCTTGCATTTAGCCATGTCTTGCTCAGCAGCCTGCCATGCTCTGACAACCTTGGGACTTTCAATGGACTTGAACGTATGCCCTGCCTTGTGGTTTGGTAACATTGGGATTATGCCTTTTTACTTGTTAACCTTGGTCTTGTCAGTCTCAGCAGCCAGCAGCTGTGTGAGTGAAGAAAAGCCTCTAGCTCCAGTGGGCCAGGAGCAGGAGGCAGAGCTGAAGCCCAAGGCTGAGGGGCTTTAACCCAGCCCCTAGAGCCTGACCCTTTGAACTCGGACTTAAAGCCTCCAAAACTGTAAGAGAACAAACTCCTGTTTGTTCAAGCCATCTCATTTGTGGTATATTCTTGTCAGAGCAGCACTAGGTAACCAGAACAGCAGGTGAGTATTCATTTTACTATTATCATGTAAAATAAATGTATCTTGTAAATACTCTCTCTCATGAGTGAAGGTAGACCACTGTACATACCAGGAGGCTGTCATTCGAACAGAACAAGGGGACCCTGCATGGTTTAAAATCAGGTAGGGATTGCATCACGGTTGTATTCTTTCACTATACTTATTCAATCTGTACGCTAAGCAAATAATCCAAGAAGCTGGACTATATAAAAAAGATTGTGGCTTCAGGATTGGAGGAAGACTCATTAACAACCTGTGAGATGTAGATGACACAACTTTGCTTACTGAAAGTGAGGATGACTTGAAGCACTTACTGATCAAGATTAAAGACTATAGTCTGGAGTATGTATTACACCTCAATGGAAAGAAAACAAACGTCCTCTCAACTGAGCCAATAAGCAGCATCACAATAAATGGAAAAGACTGAAGTTGTCAAAGATTTCATATTATGTGGTTCCACAATCAACACCAATGGACTGCAGTACCAAGCTCTATGTCTTGGGACATAGTAAGCACTCAATATATGGAAACCATATGTGTAGTCAAGACATCAGAGAATGTACTGCACTGGGAAAATCCACTGCAAAAGACCTCTTTAAATTTCTGAAGAGCCATGGTATTTTTAATCGCTTCATATGCATGTGAGAGCTGGACAATGAATAAGGAAGACCAAAGAAGAGTCAATGCTTTTGAGTTGTGGTGCTGGTGAAGAATACTGAAAGTACCATGGACTGCCAAAAGAACTAACAAATCTGTCCTGGCAGAAGTGCAGTTGGAACGCTCCTTGGAAGCGAGAGTGGCCAGACTTCGTCTTACCTACTTTGGTCATGTTGTCAGAATGGACCATTCCCTGGAAAAGGATATCATAGTTGGTAAAGTGGAGGGTCAATGTAAAAGGGAAAGGCTCTCAACGAGATGGACTGACACAGTGGCTGTGACAATGGGCTCAGGTATAGCAAGTATTGTGAGGCTGGCACAGGATCAGGCAATGTTTTGTTCTGTTGTACATAGGGTCATAATGAGTTGGAGCCGACTTGATGGCACCTAGCAACAACAACACACACGAATGGTATATTTCAATTTTTTTTTTAAAGTGTGATTAAATCTATTTTTTATGGCAAAATTTTGGAGCATAATGTAAGTAAATTACTTGGGGCCCTCTCTCCCTCTTTCAGTGGGGAATCAAAGAGTAAAAATTATAAAAGGTAAAATGGGGCATTTTTTCATCAATATCTATGTACCAAGGAGCCCTGGTGGTGCAATCGTTAAACACTCAGCTACTAACCAAAAGACTGACGATTCAAACCCACCCAGTGGCTCTGTTGGAGAAAGACCTGGTGATCTGCTCCCATAAGGATGACAGCCTAGGAAACTCTATGGGGCAGTTCTGCTCTATCACACAGGGGCACTGCGAGTCAAAATGGACTCAATGGCACCTAATAGCAACTAACAACATCTAAGCATTGTTACATATATCTCAGAAGAGTCCCGGGGCAAAGTTCAAAAGCAGAACACAAGATACTGATAGAGGTGAGATAAGAAGAGCTCCCAGGCTTAGCTTAAAATTAATAATAAAAGTGGTTACCATATATTGAGTGCTCACTATGTCCCAAGACATAGAGCTTGGTACTGTAGAGAAATACTTCCTTTAATTCTCAAAACTACCCTATAAGACATCAAGTCCATATTCTTTCCACTACTCAGTATTCATAAGTAGACAGGGCCTCCTTAGGAAAAACTCATACTTATGAACTCACCCATTATTTCTCCCATCATTTCTCCTTTCTATACCTCACCCACTTCTTCTCAGAGTAATAAAAGCTAAATGGGGTGTCAAACAAATGCCCTATTTTTCCATTCTAAGTAGATTTTCTATATGGTCTGCACACAAGCTCTAGTTCCTCCATACCTTCCCAGGCTAAGAAAGAGGAACAAACAGAAGCTCTGTAGGTACAATATAAAAAAATAAAGTAGATTTAGCCCCAATCCTGAGGTACTTATAACAAAAGTGGAAAAGTTAAATGAAGATGAAGAACATAGAACACAAATGTGAAAAAATATTACAATTTGTACTAAGGAAATATTATTATTATTATAAGGTATTACTAAGGTAAAAACTATTTTTTATATATACCTCCAAGTATGTCTAACACTTACATGTGAATAAATAAAAACAGTCATAGGAAAAGAGGTATTTAATTATTAGCTATTTCAAAATTTCCTATGTCCTCTTCTGGCATTTAAGGCATCTAATTTGACATTACAAACTACAAAGCAGGTGATTGATTCAGTTGTCCTGTTTTCCTTTTTAGCCTAAAGTATAAGGATTTTAATACCTCTTCAGGTCTTCCCAAAGCTGGAGTTCCTGTAAGAAGAATGGCTCGTCTGGCTTTCTGTACTAATGGTAATAAAATCTTGCTGCGGGCTGCACTTCTGGACTTCATGTAGTGTGATTCATCCACTATAACCACTTTGAAGTTCTGTTTTTTTAGTGCATCTATCAATGTCACGGCATCCGTAGTTAAAAGACCATAACCCAGAACTGCCACTTTGCTGGTCGATATTCTCCTAGAAAACAAAATCCATGTACTTTCAAAATATTTCAGTAACCAATTTATCAGAAACAATACAACTCTGTTGGGAAGAAATATAGACGAGGAGAAAGAAAAAGGGAAAAATAAGAGAAGATGGTACTGCTAAACTAAAACCAAATCTACCGCCATCAAGTCAATTTTGCCTTATAGTGACCCGACAGGACAGAGGAGCACTGCCCCCTAGGATTTCCAAGGCTACCTCTATGGAAGCAGACTGCCACGTCTTTCTCCCTTGGAGCAGCTGATGGATTCAAACTGTCAACCTTTCAGATAGCAGCTGAGTGCTTTCACCACTGCATCACCAGGGTCCTCTGATGATGGTACTACTACTGAAACTCAATTTCTTTTAAGGTTTTACAGGCCTCAAGCATAATAAACCAAATTGAAAGTTCAAAATCTTGGTTAACCAAAACAAAACTTTTGATTCAATGGTCTTTGGAAGATTTGGGTATCAAGCAAACTACATTTTACTTAAGGTAAGAACATAGTGCTCTGAGAATATCTGCTTCCATGCACCTAAGATCACGTATAAAGTGGATACTCAAGTCATATCTTCAAAAATCCTTCCCCAAACCTTAGGCTAGGAGTGTTTCTCAACCACTCAGGGTACTACTGAGCAGGATAATATTTGATAGTGCAGAGCAGCTTGGTACACTGCAGGGCATTCTGCATTCCTGGTCCCGCCCATTGAAGGCCAGCAGAGTCGTCACCTTGACAAGAAAAACGACTGATTCTGAGGTGATGGGTTTGAGGAGAAGAGGTGGGAGGAGTATTGTCATGGGTAGAGAATCACTGAGCTAAAGTAGTCCCTGATGTTTTGAACTCTAATTCATACATCAAATTATTCTTTTACATATTCATCTCTATTACTACATCATAGAATCGGTGAGGGCAGGGTACATCTCTTCATCATCTTTGTATTCAAAAGCCAAATGCCTTAACCACTATACCAGCAGAGCCCCTTTACAGTTGTATGTTCCCAATAAAAGTTCATAGGAAGAAATAATTAGACAAATAAATGCATTGATATTAAACCAGATACCACTTTTGCATTTTCTCCATCACCAGTGAAAAATACAGGCCAGAATCAGTTTTGTAGTTCTCTACTCTCAACAAAAAAGCACAGGAAGTGCATTTTAAGTCCCTGATCAATCTATTTCATTTGAAGTCTTATGATTTTCTCACTGAAAAAAAAAAAAATCCAAAGAGGACTGCAGAAAAGAAATATAGTTAATATTACTCACTAACTCAGGTAAACTGAGAGTAATAGAAGAAAAAATTTGAAGGCTGCTGCAGCAATCTCCGTAGTTTCTATCCTGCCACCTCTTGGCTATGAAATAGTCTCTGTATAACTGGTATATGCTAGAAGGGAGCATATGCATTTGTGGTAACCACACATTGACATTGTTGGTGTCTACCTAATGGTGTACTTCTTTAAGTATCTCGAAGACATCAGGTAAGCTTTAGTGCCCTTAGCTGACATCTTCCACAAAAAGTATACATCATTTTTGTATACTTTTTTGCAGTGGTTTCTAAGATATCACAAGTGTTACTCAAATGAGAATATTATCCACTATTTGAATATTATCCAAATATGCAAGAGCATATTTCCAGAATAATAATGAAAATCATATGACCTAAATGCTATAAAAAATGATAAAGGGGAAATACTTTAAGAAAATTTAAATATAACCATTTACATAAGGTGTCGTTGTTGTTGTTGTTTTGCCGTCGAGTTGGAACCGACTCATAGCGATGCCTCCTTGGATTTCCGAGGCACTATCACTACAGAAGTAAATAAGGTATAGCTAACTGAAAATGGTTATGAGGACTTAATAAATTCTTTAAATTTTTAAGTCTTTTAAATTTTATGCAGTTTTATTAAAAGGCACAAGTTTTACATCTACATTTTATTTTAACCCTGCAAATAGTGTCTAAATTTCCTTGTCCCAATTAAGATGTATTCTTTTGAGTTAGGATTCTAAGGTAGAAAAAAGAAAAGGCCCTCCATCTACTTCATCTGGTTCTTCCTTCCACATTCACAAGGCCAATTTTATTTTTAAAAAATATTCTTTGTTACTAGTTTTAGAGAAACCACACTGTATAATAATACCACCATTAAAAAAATCTAACCAAAAAGTGACATTTATTTCAGGTAGATGTATTTATTGCTTTTTATCTGGGTCTCAGAAATAATAGTGAATCCCTGAAAGCATTATGATTTGCCTGATTCACTTAGATATTCAATGTAATAACTTATCAATATTAAAATTGATTGACTCATTCCAATGCTGGATAATAAAATGAAAAACACTTTTTATATTATGGTTTATTTTTAGAGTAAAGACTGCAAATAATTACAAATATTTCAATTAAAAACTAACAGAATAAAGAAAATCATACTTGCTAATATTACTTTTTAGTCAAACATAAAACTTCTACATCTATGTTAAATACATGTATATTAACTAACACTTGGAAAGCAAAATCTACCATAATTGATAATAAAGGCTCACAAAGATTCAAGTTAATCTATTCTTTGAGAAGTAATAAAATTTATTTTTAAACCATAACATAGTCAGTTTCTTTCTAAGTACACTTAAGGTATATATAAAGTAAATATATAACATACATCTTTAGAAGTAGAATATTTTATCTTTGCTTTTAAAATCTATCATCAGAGAATTTACTATATTGAATAATCTGAGTTTTAGGTAAATTTTCTTGAAAAATAATTCATAAAAAATGTAAAATAAAATTTTCCACTTTTATCTTTCAACACTAGATTATGATTTGTTGATGATATTCAAACTTGGAAATATACTAAATACACAAGGAAGACTTTTTTATTATTTAGTATTAAAATTGTTCTTACCCAACGTCAGCTTTATTCTGAATAACATTGATTTCCTCTGGATCTAGCTCTGGAATCCACTTCTCTATTTCTTCTGTCCAAGGGTACCTCAGAGATGAAGGGACCACTACTAAAAGAGGCCATTCTTCTTTGTAAAAGTAAGCAATTGCAATGGCCTGGATTGTCTTCCCAAGACCCATCTAAATAAAAAAGAAAAAGAAAGGCTAAAATATTTTGAAAGAAAAAAATTACTAAATATTTTACTTAAGAGTATTATTGGCAAGGTAATTTTGTAACATATATAGTAAAAGCAACTAAATTACACAGTAAAAATGCTCAAGATTATTTTGACCTTTAAATGCAAATTATATTATTTTTAAACTATGTGTAATGGGACTTACAGAGGCAAAAATGACCGCTAATTTTAAATATTAGTTATACTAATTTCATAGATCTTAATTTTATAAAGGTGTGTATCTACCATCTATAATTTCTGTCCTATGACGGAACCAAAGTATTAAATTCAAAACACTAATGATCAATTAGGAGCTCTGGTAGCATAGTGGCTAAAGCACTTGACTGCTAACCAGAAGGCTGGCGGTTCAAACCCACCAGCCACTCCTCGGAAGGAAGGTTGGGCAATCCTACTTCCGTAGTGATACTGCCTTGGAAACCCAAGGAGGGGTCGCTATGAGTCGGGGCCGACTCGACGGCACATAACAACAACAACAACAACAACAATGATCAATTAAGAAATAAGCAGGCATCTTGGAAAATAAGGAACAGTTCCCAAACCAAGTAGTAGTAGTATAACTCATGGAAGGATTAATCTATCTAATGAGATGATATGTTGAATACAAAGGTAAGCAACAGAAGAAAAGGGTATATAATAGTCTGATTCAACTTCTGCTGTTTGACTATTGACAGTTTTCCAGCCCTACCACTCCCCCTGCTCCTCTGCCCTAAATCTGGGCGAGATGACCAGAAAGCTTTACTGCTACCTACTTTGGCAGTAGTGGAAATTTCAAACCACTCAAGCCAACCTGAGCAGTGAGAACTGTCACCTTAGGCCCACCATTAATCACAATAAAAACCAAACCAGTCTTCTCTCCCTGCTCTCAAGCTACTTTTGGACCTGCTTCACGGCCTGCCCCGCTTTCCCCAGAAATTTTCATTATGTATGTAATAAAACTTTCATTCCTTCTTGGGGTGTGTGTGATTTCAAATTCTTCTCAAAATACTGAAAGCTAAAATCCAACACCCATTCCTCATCAAAACTCTCAGCAAAATAGGAATAGAAGGGACATTCCTCAACATAATAAAGGGCATCTATGCAAA
>NW_006922413.1:655386-658959 GCF_000298275.1 Orycteropus afer afer
GATGGACACAGGGAAGAGGTAACTATCAGGAGGAAGTGGGAGGGGAGCTGTTGCATTGTGGTAAATTGTGGTCAATGTCATGAGACAAAGTGTATGTGAATTGCTATATGGAAAGTGAATTTGCTCTGTAAATCTTCACCCAAATCACAATGAAAAAAAACACTGAAAGCTAAGTAAATGTTTTAAAAGTTTCTAAGAAGGAACAGCCCCATAAATTATATTCCTGTTTATAAATTGTATCTAGAATTCAGCTATCATAAGCTATGATCAATTCTGACATCTGAACCATATTCGTAGAGGGGTATATCCTTGCCTCTACAGTCATTTCTCAATATATGTTAATAAACTTACACTGTAGTTTATAGAAAAGATTTTCCTTGTGCTTCATTGCTTAAAGTGAAAAATCTCAGAATCTGGTCAACTTGGCATCACTGAAAAGAATGAATCTCTCAATCTGCATACCTGACCATATCCTATATTTTCAGACAATTCACCTCAAAAATGACACTCTAATCAGTTTTTATTTAGTTATTTATCTGTCGTAGTTACAACTCAAATCTTCCATTCAGAATCCCTTTAATTAAAAGACTGTGTAGTTAAATGACTACAGGTGATTTCTTTAAATCAGAAAGATATTTTATCTATACAAAGTAAAGCATTTAATTGACAATTTTATCTCTTGGGTATATGTTGTTAGTTGTTCCTTTTCTGGACATCATCAAGTAGAAGATAAAGTTTGATGAGACAAACTCAAACTAATCATAGTTCCTAACTACAAAGTAAACATATATTGGAATCATCTTGTTGTTGTTCTTGTTGTTACGTGCCGTCGAGTCGTTTCTGACTCATAGCGACCCCATGCACAGCAGAACGAAACACTGCCCGATCCCGCGCCAGCGGGATCTTATGCTCCCATTAAAAAAGAAATGATACAGAACTTAGGATAGCTGAGCTCTAGATACAATATGTAAACAGTAAGATAGTTGTCTGAAATTATTTCTCCCTAGAAAGAAACTTTTAAAACATGTACTTAGGTTGGAGTATTTTGAGAATTTAAAACCATACAATATTCATTATAACTGCAATAACATACTTCAGGCAGTTTAAAACAAAAAACAAACAAACTCACTGCTGTTGAGTCGGATCTGACTAATAGCAACCTCTCTTTGCGTTTCTGAGGCAGTATCCCTACAGAAGTAGATTGCCCAATCAGCCTTCCAAGGAGTGGCTCATGGGTTTGAACCTCCAGCCTTCAGGTTAGCAGTCAAATGCCTTAGGCACTATGCCACCAAAGCTCCCTCAAGTAGTTTGTTGTTGTTGTTATGTGCCGTCGAGTCAGCCCCGACTCATAGCGACCCCTCCTTGGGTTTCTGAGGCAGTATCACTACGGAAGTAGGATTGCCCAACCTTCCTTCCGAGGAGTGGCTGGTGGGTTTGAACCGCCAGCCTTCTGGTTAGCAGTCAAGTGCTTTAGCCACTATGCTACCAGAGCTCCTTCAAGTAGTTTAGGTATCCAGAAATAACTATGCTCAAAAGGTGGTTCAAAGCCCTTGGCTCTACCTACGATGGGATTTGTTAAGTGGAACCCTCCAGTGTTTAACCACAATCAAGACTAAATCACTTCTTAAGAACCAAAGCCTTGTGTCCCAATAATATTACAATTGTCTACACAGCTGCACAAGAAGAATGAAATAGAGTACATTAATTTTAAGGGTACATTTTATCAATCAATGTTTTCAAAATAGTAAATCACCATTTTATTTAGGAGAATAATTATAGGTTTTCTAAATGGCTTATTCCATAAAATTATTAAAAGCAATTAAACAACAATGATTTGAACTGATATAATATCAATTTTAATTTTTTGTGTTGTGATTGCTTTTATATAACAATTTGTGTACCTTTGCATTGTACAAAGTGCCTGCTGCTTCAGAATTTTTTGAAACTGGAAAATTTTCCAGTTTTAAAGTTATGAGCAGTTTCTGCCTTTGAGAGACATGGATTTGTCTTTAAAATAGGATTCCTATCTATTCTAGAAGAGACTCCTTTGAATGATATCCATAGGTATGCAAATTAAGAGTCTTAGTGAGGATCTAATAAGTAAAGAAACCCAAATAGGGAAGCTTCAGACTGCCATCCTATGTTCTAATTATTGTTGTTAACTAGATGTATGTTTTAGCAGAACTGTGTTTTTGTTCTTGTAGATTAAGTTACACTTTCCCTTCTGTAAGGAGGTTTAGATTGTATATCTCAAAATTGTTGCTTATCCTTAGAAGAGGGTGTATCTGTGTATGTTCTTGTCTCATAGGAGAGTGTGAACAGGGAAGAGACTATGGAATATGGTCATATAACCTTGATCTTCTCTTTACTCAAGACTGAAAAGGACAAATTTGGGGAAATGTGTTGGACCAACTCCCTGAAGGCCTGGCTCTTGCTTGTGTGGGGGCTGGGTTTTCATTCTTCTTGTGCAGCTGTGTAGACAATTGTAATATTATTAAGACACAAGGCTTTGGGATCAAGTGAGGCTAGAAAGGAGGTGGGCCTTAGAGAGGAACAGGATGGGACAGAGAAATTTCTCTAAGAACAAGATAGGCGCTCTGGTAACGTAGTGCCTAAGGCACCTGACTGCTAACCAGAAGGCTGGTGGTTCAAACCCACCAACCAATCCTCGGAAGGAAGATGGGGCAATCCACTTCCGTGGTGATATGAAACCCAAGAAGGGGTCGCTATGAGTCATGTCTGACTCAACGGGACAAACAACAAGGACAAGATACTGAGCTGAGCACGGGGCAGAACTCAAGGGGTCTGAACTCCAAACCATGGCTCAAGGGATACCCGTAACAAACCAAACCAGATTCACTGCCATCAAGTCGATTTCAATTTACAGCGACTCCCTTTGGGTTTCTGAGGCAATATATCTTTATTTTTTTTATTTTGAAATGCATTTTATTGAACTATAATTTATGTACGGTGAAATATACAAAACTAAAGTGACATGGGTCAATGCTTTTTTTTTTTTTTTGCAGTGTTCCTTCCTCTCCCCTCCCACCCCTGGCAACCAACAAAGAAAGTTTCCCTCCATATATAAACCTTTCCTTGACCCTCCACAACAATGAACTAATACTGTATTTGTCCTTCTGTGATTGACTTATTTCACTCATCATAATGTTGTCCAAGTTCATCCATATTACACAGTGTTTTGCAGATGCTACATTATTCTTTAGTGCTGTATAGCATTCCATTATGTGTATGTACCATAGTTTGGTCATCCCCTCTTCTGGTATAAATCTTAGAGATAAGTCCCTTGCCAGATATGTAATTATCAGCAAATATGAATTTGTTGCTGTCATTTTTGTTATGCACTTTTCATGGTGGCAATTTCTTTGTTCCTTATAATTTTCCATGCTGAGCTCGTTTTGTTTATGAATCATGTTATCACCTCCTTCATTGCTATTGTTTTAGTATTTGCTGAATATTTATGCCGGTCCTCTTTTTTGATGTAAAGGTTTATCATTTTCCTTTGAGATTACCTTGTGATTTATAGTTTTCTTCCCAAGTTTAGAACAGTCCATT
>NW_006922413.1:659318-662306 GCF_000298275.1 Orycteropus afer afer
AAATTTTCCTCTTTCAGTGTTTTATATATACTATCCCATTGTCTTCTCGCCTGCACGGTTTCTGTCGAGAAATCCAAGCTTAGTCTTATTGGTTGCCCCTTGTACATAACTTTTCGTTTTTCCCATGCTGCTCTCATGACTTTTTCTTTGTGTTTGGTTTTGGTACGTTTGATGATGGTATGTCTGAGTGATTTTCTTTTGGGGTGTATCCTGTTTCGGGTTCATTGGACTTCCTGAATGGATATATTTGCATCTTTCATCATACCAGGAAAATTCTCTTCCAACAAGTCTTTGACAATTTTCTCTGTGGTTTTATTTGTCTCTTCCTGTTCTGGAATTCTGATTACACACAGGTTATTCCTTTTGATGGTATCCCACATGAACCTTAGGCTTTGTTCATTTTGTTTTGATCTTTTTTCTGATTTATCCCTTTCTAAAGACGTGTTTAGGTATTTGCCTTCAATCTCCCTAATTCTGTCTTCCATTGATTCAATTCTGCTCCTTTGCCCATTCAATGTCTTATCTATTTCTGGCAATTTAGTATTAGTCTTCTGGATTTCTGTGTGTAGATTTTGTATCATTTCTAATTTTTCATTAATTTTGTCATTTTGTTCTTTTATTGTCTTTCAAAACTGTTCTAGGGTTTTCTCTGTGTTTTCCTTGATCTGTCTCTCAATTTGTTGAAGATACCTAAATATAATTCTTTTGAATTCCTTATCAGGGAGTTCTAATGCTGCATTTTCCTTAGGGATGTGTTTTGGGTCTGTATCCTGGTCCCTTGTTTCTCCTGCTTTATCTTGCTTCTTTGTGTGCACTGTGATGCTCTGTTGTCTCCAAGGTATTGTGACATTTTTGTGTTTATATTTAATTGGTGATTATATGCTGGAGTGACTTGCCCACAATTTCGTTTTTTTGTTTTGTTTTGTTTGTATGTTATCTATGCAAGCAGGGTACTGTGCTGTGTTCCTCTACTCACTAGTTGTGCTCCTCTATTCACTAGTTGACAGCACTATCACACTCACCATCTGTCTCTTTTCCTGTTGTTAGCTTCTCATATGTCCCTGACAACCTTGGCAAACAGATCCTATTCTTAGGTCCCTGGAATCTGAATGAGAATGTTATCACTTTAAATACCCCAAATGCCACTGCCTAATCCACTTCTGTATAGTTCCTTTCAAAGCTCAGGGCTCCAGGATTATCTTCTCTATCTCTGTCACTTGGTTCTTCTTTTCATTGTTGAAGAGGTCTGTATCACTTGTCTGCCTATTCCTCCATTTTACCAGAACTCTGAGGCAGTAAATCTTTATGGAAGTGGATTGTCCAGTCTTCCTACTGCAGAGTGGCTGGTGGGTTTGAACAGCCAAATCTTGTTAGCAGTCAAGTGCCTTAGGCACTACGCCATCCTGGGGCTAGTAAAAAACAAAGCAGTGAGATGGCTCTGCAATGAACAGAGAGGCTAGAGTTAAGCAAATGTCCTTAAAGAATACCCACTGCCATAGAGTCAGATCTGACTCATAGCGACCCCTCCTTGGGTTTCCAAGGCAGTATCACTATGGAAGTAGATTGCCCAACCTTCCTTTCGAGGAGTGGCTGGTGGGTTTGAACCGTCAGCCTTCTGGTTAGCAGTCAAATGCCTTAGGCACTATGCCACCAGAGCTCTTGCTAAAGAATAGCCATTTCTAATAGCAGTTATATATTAGGCTTTGAATATTATAATTTTATCCTTCCCACGTCTCTAGGAAAGTTTTATCAAAAGTTGAGCTTTACAAATGAAGAAAATGTTATCAAGTAAATCTGAGTAAAGGGTACAAGAATGTTCTTTGTACTATTCATATTCTTATATGAATAGTAATAGTACAAACTTACTCTTCTGTAAGTTTGAAATTATTTCCAAATGAAAAGTAGAACACAAAAGTTATAGCTCTGTGACCTAATCTTAGCTGTGATGGGGAAATTTCAAGAACTCTGTCCTATAGGGTCACTATGAGTCAGTATCTACTCCATGGCAATGGGTTTGGTTTTAGTTTGGTCCTGTATTTCAAAAGGAGTGGTTAAGGGAAAATGATACTCAACTATTCCAGACCGTCAAAAGAAGGAAAACTTCTAAATTATTTTAAAAAGGCAACATAACACCAATATTAAAACATGAAAGGCAGCACAAAAGATAATCAAAGGCCAACCTTACCTGTGAGTTCTGTTGCAAAAATTTTAAGTAGGTAATTAGACTACAGAAATCAGCAGAACACTGAAAGAACAATAATATATCATGGCCAAGAGGAGTTCAAGTCCAAGAACAAAAAGACTGTGCAACCTAACAAAGCCTATTACTATAATTCATATTATTAATAGCTCAAAGGAAAAATCATCTTTAGATGTCAAAGAAGCAACTGACAATATTCACCTTTCATTTCTGATAAGAGCCTTTCACTAACTGGTACCCAAAATGATAATCTCTTCACAAGAGAAAAAGTATTTTTCTTAACTGAAAGGCTATATATACCATGCTTAATAAAGAAAAATCATTCCTGTTAATATCTGAAATTGAAGAAATGAGAAGTATAAAAATAAGAATGGAGTAGGCAAAAATGTGTTAGTTGTAGATGATGTGACCAAATAATTAGAAACTTAAAAGAATCAACACAAAAAAGATTACTACTCTTAATTTTTTTTTTTAAGTTAAGTGGCTAGTTCCAAATTGTGAAGAAAAAAGGTTAGCACTTAAGAAAGGAATAGTCAGAACAGAAAAACGGAACAGCCAAGAATACAGGAACAGTTCAAATGCATATGGGAACTGAGTATGTGATAAAGGTAGCATTTTAAGCTAAAAGGAATACAAAATATGAGTCAGTTAATGTTAAGAAAGAGAAAGATAGAAGAGAGCGACGAATGAAGGGTGGAAGGAAATCAGCCAGTAAACAAGTAAGAAATTCAAACAGGGTTATCTCTGGAGTGTGTGATTGCAGGGATAAAACCAAACAACCAAACTCA
>NW_006922413.1:662931-663721 GCF_000298275.1 Orycteropus afer afer
CACATAACAACAACAACAACAACAGAAAACAAAGAATAGACTGAACATTTTATTTCCACTTACTATAAAAGATCACACATCAACTCAGCTAGAGATCTTACAAAAGAGAAAAATGAATAAATCCCTTGTTTAGCACTGTAAATAATTACAGTGTGGTATTTATATCTATTTTATGTGGCAACTCTACAATTAATCTCAGACGACACTCAGCTACGAAAAAAGCATTTCATGATAAAATTCATATCAGTATATTAATATATTTTCTTCAATTATAAACGACACATAAAAATTGTGGAGGATGTTAAGTAAATAAGGCCATCACTTTCCATAACAAAAGGAAACTTATTTTTTCAAAGTAAAGAATCAAATGTAAATCAATCAATCAACAGCTTTAGAGACAACTTTTTGTAAGATTATTAGGATGTTTTCAGTTGAACAAGTACCTGAGTTTATCTGTCAATTCATGTGATGACACATAGCAATCACTTCAGAAAACTTTAGAAAGAAATCTCAGTCCAGCAATGTTTGAAAATGTTAATTAAGCAACGTTATAGACTCTTTGCTCAGATTCCGGCAGGGAACCACTAAAGACTGGCCTTAGATATATTACAAAGGTAGTGGAAAGAAAGACTTCACAAGAAAAGTTTTTAAAGGAAAAGAATTAATTAACTTGAGTAGTTACATAAAGGGAGCTCGGGTAGCATAGTGGCTAAAGCACTTGACTGCTAACCAGAAGGCTGGCGGTTCAAACCCACCAGCCACTCCTCGGAAGGAAGGTTGGGCAATCCTA
>NW_006922413.1:667266-684467 GCF_000298275.1 Orycteropus afer afer
TCTATATCTGGGTTCTCAATTCTATTCCATTGGTCTATGTATCTGTCATTGAACCAATACCAGGCAGTTTTGACTACTGTGGCTGTATAGTAGGTGAGTTCCATGTTTCTTAAATGAATCTATCTTTAGAACAGGCTCAAAAGTGCATAGCCCACCAATTATTATGTGAGAAATTAAATTTTAATCCATAAGAAGAAATGAGATATGTTAAAATTATGACAATGTATCATATTCTAACCCCAGTCTTCATTCATTAAATATTATCCATGTCAAAATAAAAAATTGACCCTGGTTTTGTGAAACCAGCTGTCCTGAGAAAATGTAATATACCCTAAACTTCAGAAAGTTTAATGAAAATGTGATTTAAGAAAATCTTTAGATTTATTTCTTAAACTCAAATTGGGTTAAGAATAAAGTAAACATTACCTGCAAAATATTAATAAATACAATAATAAAAAATACATTCTGAAAGTTAGCTTATATGAGGAAGGTGCCTATGTAAAGAACGAGCCTGCCCCTGATTTTATTTTACTGAAAGATAATTGTTTGTGGCTGTCAAGTTGGCTCTGACTCATAGCAATCTTATGTATAACAGAACAAAACTTTGCCCATTCTTTTGCTATCATCATAATTGTTGATATGTTTGAGCCCATTGTTGTAGCCATTCTGCCAATCCATCTCATTGAGCGTCTTCCTCTTTTTCACTGATCCTCCACTGAGCATGATGTCCTTCTCCAGGGAATGGTTCCTCCTGATAACATGTCCAAAGTAAGCCAGATGAAGTCTTTCCATCCTCTCTTCTAAGGTTCATTCTGGTTGTACTTCCCTCAACACCATAATTCAAACACATCAACTTTTCTTTGGTTTTCCTTTTCCAGTTTTCACATACCTCCAAAGCAATTGAAAATACTACGGCTTAGGTGAGGTGCACCTTAGTCATCAAAGTGGTATCTTTCCCTTTTGCACTTAAAGAAGTCTTTTGCACCTGACTTGCCCAATGCAGTGCGTTGACTGCATTCTTGACTGATCCTTCCATAGGCATGGATTATTGATCCAAAGAGAACAGACTCCTTGACAACATCAATTTCCCTACCATTTATCATGATGTTATTTATTGGTCCAGTTGGACAGATTGTTCATTTTATGTTGAGGTGTAATCATACCGAAGGTTGTAGACTTTGATCTTCAAGTCATCTGCTCATTCAGCAAGCAAAGTTGTGTCATCTGCATACCACAGTTTGTTAATGAGTCTGATGCCTTGTTCTTCACATGATTCTGCCATAATCTCAATTCTAGGATTATCTGCTCAACATACAGATTGAATAAGTATGGTGAAAGGATACAAGCCTGGTGAACACCTTTCCTGATTTAAAACCACACAGTATTTCCTTGTTCTGTTCAAATGACTGCTTCTTGATCTATGTACAAGTTCCATATAGCACAATTGAGTGTTCTGAAATTCTCATTCTTCTCAATGCTATCCATAATTTGTTAGGATCCACCAAGTTGAATGCCTTGGCACAGTCAATAAAACACATGTAAACAGTTTTCTAGTATTCTCTGCTTTTAGCCAAGATCCATCTGCCATCAGCAATGGTATGCCTCATTCCACAGCCTCTTCTGAATCTAGCTTGAATTTGTGGCAGTTTTCTGCTGATACATGGCTATAGCTGTTTTTGAATTATCTTTAGCAAATTTTGCTTACATGTGATATTAATGACATTGTTGAATAATTTCCACATTCCCTTGGATCATCTTTCTTTGGAATGGGCACGAACATGGATCTCTTCCAGTAAGTTGGCCAGGTAGCTTTCTTCTAAATTTCTTGGCATAGACGAGTGAGCACTTCCAGTGTTCCACTGTTTGTTCAAACATCTCAGTTGATATTGATATTGATTGATATCGTCCATCAATTCATGAAGTCTTTTTTTTTTTTTTTTTTGGCCAATGCCATCAGTGAAGCTGGAGTTCTTCCTTCAGTACAATCAATTCTTGATTATATGCTACCTCCCGAAATGGATGAACATTGGTCAATTCTTTTTGGTACAGTGATTCTATGCATTCCTTCTATCTTCTTTTGAAGCTTCCTGTGTCCTTCAATTTTGCCCACAGAATCCTTCAACATTGCAACTTGAGGCTTAAATTTTTTTCTGAGATTTTCTTTCAGCTTGAGAAATGCTGAGCATGTCCTTTCCTTTTGGTTTTCTAACTCCAAGTCTTTTCACAATTCACTGTAACACTTTATGTTCTTGACCTGAACTATGAAATCTTCTGTTCAGTTCTTTCACTTCAACATTTCTTCCACACTTGCACTTGCTACTCTGAATTTAAGAGCAAGTTTCAGAGTAGCACGTGACATGCATTTTTTTCCTTTCTTGTCTTTTTAATGGCATTTTGTTTCCTTTGTGTCATCCCACAATTCTTCTGGTCTTCAGTTATCAGTGTTTAGTACATCACATCTATTCTTGAGGTGGTCTCTAAATTCAAGAGGGATATATTCAAGGTTATACTTAGCTCTTGTGAACTTGTTTTAATTTTCTTCAGTTTCAACTTGAACTTACAAATGAGCGACTGATGGTTTTGTTCCACAGTAAGCCCCTGTACATATGCAACAGTGCCTCAGGGTGAGATGATGGTACTAGTGCTTTGTGTCTTTCAAATGCTCATTTGAATTGTAAACATTATACTGCAGGAGGATCTTTTGTGTCTAACCCTATCTGGGTGGGGTTTAACTAACCACAGCTGTCACCTCTGCTTTTCATTACAAATTTTGTCCAAGACTATTGAGAGAACACTGCAGCAAAGCAGCTGTGTAAAACACACAGGAGCCCTGAAAGAAATTTACATCAGCGTCCAAAGAAATCAGGGTAAACATCTTCCATAAAATTTAAAATGAAATCAACTGCATTTGTACTTTGCTAGTTTTCAAGATAAAAGTTTTACGCTGAGGGATGACTTGAATTTATTGGGAACAAGAAGATTCTATGCCAAACATTTTAGAAACATTTACTAAAAGATTCTAAAACCCCACAATCTACTTACAGGAATTTTTTTCCATTACCTCTTTGCCTAGAATAACTGCAGGTGGGTGGTAATGGGGAAAAGACTTGATTTAAAGTACTGGTGACTTAAAGAGATCTTTCTTTATTTTTATATAAATGGTCTCAATTCAATAATGCTAACAACAATCAGTAAGACAAAAAAAAAGTTATCTCTCTCATTTATTAATTCATTATTTGTTCATTCAGGAAGCATTAACTGGGCAGCTACTATTCCGCAGACACTGTACTAGGCAGACATGGATCCAGCCCTAGGAGTCTAATCTGTGGGAGAGAAACAGACAAGTATGGTAGAATACTACTCAAACTATGGCAGATGTGAGTTCATGAAAGAATTACGTGGCAATCAAGAATGGCTTTAAAGAGGAAGTGATATTTGAAGAGAATTTTGAATGATGACTTCATTAGAAGAACTTGGGAGAAGATGGGATACAGAAGGAAAAGAATTCATCAGAAAGAGAATAGCATACACAAAGACATCAAATCAGGAAAAGTTATGGTGCTTGGAAATAGCCAAAAAGGGGAAAAGAAACTAGTATTTGTAAGGTAGCTGAGATTAAGCTAGTGACCTACATAACTAATCTCATGAGGAAAGTATCAATATCCTTACTTAATACAAAAAAATAAGGCTCAGAGAGGTTAACTAACCTGTCCATTATGATGTACTTAAAAAAATGATAGAGATTATAAGTAGAGAGATAGAAATGTAACTAGAATTTATAGTGAAGAGCTGCAGAAGAAGAGAATGGAAGAAACAGGTAGGACCAGACTGTGAAGTGCTTTACTACTAGACACTAGGGAGAAATAAAGAATTTTTTAAGAAGACTTGTTATTTAAGACTACAAGTCCAGTGGCAGTATACATTAGCTGCTTTCATTTGCTTCAGCTCTGACCTCTGGAATGCAGAGCAAACACTGTGTAACTCATTTTATGAGGCAGTACCACAACTAGGTAAAGATATTATAAGCAAGGAAAACTTCAGGACACTATCTCTGATGAACATAGATACAAAAACCATCAATAAAATACTAGCAAATCAAATGCAACAACATAAAAGAATTATACACCATGACCACGTGGGACTTATTCCAGATGTGCAAGGCCAGTTCCACAATCAAAAAACCAATCAGTGTAGTCAATCACATCAAAAGAATAAATATTAAAAAACATATGATCATATCAATTGTCACAGAAAAAATATTTGACAAAATCCAACACCCATTCATGATTAGAAAACTAGGAACAGAAAGAAACGTCTTCAGTTTGATAAATGGTATCTATTTAAAAATACCTACAGCTACCATCATACTTAATGGTAAAAAATTGGACACTTTCCCCCCTAAGACTGAGAATAAGTCAAGGCCATCTTCTCTCACCACTCTCACCTTTCCTATCTATCAGTGAAAGTATGAGCTAGTGAAGTAAGACAAGAAAAGGAAATAAAAGATAACCAGATGGTAAAGGGAGAAATAAAACCATCCTCCTAGCAGATGATATAATTGTCTATGCAGAAACTCCCAAATTATCAACAACAACAACAAAATGCTCCTGGAACTAACAAGCAATAAGAGGTCATAGGATATAAAGTTAATATTTAAAAAGTCAATTGCAATGAATAATTGAAATTTGAAATAAAAAAATAGCATTTACAATAGAATCATCCAACATGAAATTCTTAGGTACAAAACTAGTAACATATGTACAGGACCTATATGCTGTTATTAGATGTTACTAGGTGCTCTGACTCCTAGCGACTTTATGTATAACAAGATGGAACATTGCCCAGTCCTTTTGTTGTTGTTGTTGTTATGTGCCGTCAAGTCAGACCCGACTCATAGCGACCCCTCCTTGGGTTTCCGAGGCAGTATCACTATGGAAGTAGATTGCCCCATCTTCCTTCCGAGGAGTGGCTGGTGGGTTTGTACCGCCAGCCTTCTGGTTAACAGTCAAGTGCCTTAGCCACTATGCTACCAGAGCTCCTGCCCAGTCCTTTACCATCCTCATAATTATTGCTATGTTTGAGCCCATTGATACAGCCCGTATGTCAATCCAATGTGAAAAACAACAGAAGAAAATAAATCATCAGAAAAATGAGAGATCTAAATACATGGAGAGATATTCTGTGTCCATACACTGGAAGACTCCTATTTTTAGCATTTCAATTCTTCTCTACTTCAACTATAGATATAACCCAGTCCCCTCAAAAATCCTAGAAAGCTGTTTTGTCAAGATTGAAAAATTGACAAATTTACTTGGAAAGGCAAAGAACCTAGCATAGTCAAGACAATACTGAATAACAAAGCTGGAGTATTCACACTACCAAGACTTAGCTGAAGGCTACAATAATCAAGACAGCATGGTACTGGCAAAAGGATAGGCATACAGATTCACAGAACAGAGAATAGATCCCAGAAATAGAACCACACAAATACAGTCAATTGATTTCTGATTAAAAAAAAAAAAAAAAGCGAAGTGATTTAATGAAGACAGAATAGTCTTTTCAACAAATGTTGTTGTTGTTGTTATGTGCCGTCGAGTCAGCCCCGACTCATAGCGACCCCTCCTTGGGTTTCCGAGGCAGTATCACTACGGAAGTAGGATTGCCCAACCTTCCTTCCGAGGAGTGGCTGGTGGGTTTGAACCGCCAGCCTTCTGGTTAGCAGTCAAGTGCTTTAGCCACTATGCTACCAGAGCTCCTTTTCAACAAATAGTGCTACAGTAATTGGATGTCCATATGCCAAAAAATGAACCTAGACACAAACTTTACATCTTTCACAAAAATTAGCTCAAAATGGATCACAGAACTAAATGCAAAATGCAAAATTTTAGAACATCTTGGAGAAAATCTATATGATCTTGGGTTTGGTGTTAGGTACAAACAACAAAAGCATGAAAGAAAAAAAATCAAAAAGTTGGACTCTATTGATATTGGCTCATTAATTGCAACAAATGTACTATAGTAATAACATGTTAATAATAGGGGAAACAGGTTGTGGGGTATAGGAGAATTCTCTGTACTATCTTCATAATAATTCTGTAAATCTAAGACTTCTAAAATAAAAATATTGTTTTTTAAAAAAAATATATTCCAGAAAATAAACAGAGCCGGCCTAAGTAAGCAAAGAAGGAAGCAGGTAGATAGATAATACTGATTTAAAGGAGTACAGGTTCGTCCCACCAAGACAAAATTTTAATACCATCATCATTCATTGTACCATTACAGTTTCAATCCTTTAAATACTGTGTCTTGCAGATTATTCTGTCCTAAAAAATTCTGTTCAAAATGTAGAAAGCCTGGTAGCTGGAAACTTTGTATAAGTATAGTGATAAATAGAGAGACTTGGGAGCCGGATTAAAATCAAACAAAATCCATTCCTGTCAAGTCAATTCCGACTCAGAGTGACTTTATAGGACGGAGAAGAACTGCTCCCACAGGGTTTCCAAAGCTATAATCTTTACAGAAGCATACTGCCACATCTTTCTCTCACAGAGTGGTTGGTAGGTTTGAACCTCCAACCTTTCGGGATAGCAGCAGAGTGATTTTATCATTGCATCACAGCTGTATGTTCCTGGGAAATTTACTTAACTTCTCTGTGTCTCAGCTTTCTAATTTGTCAAATGAGTCTAATAATAATATAACTCCATAAGGTTGTTGTGAGGGTTAAATAAACTAATATATGTAAGGTACTTAGAATAAAACCTGACACATGAGTTAACTGTTAGCAATTTAATCATTCTTTCATTTATTCATTCATTCAACAAACATGAACCTACATCAGAGAAGTGTTGTGAATCATAAACAGTGAGGGCTAAAGGGAGAATGTGTTAAATCCAACTTGAAAGCGGTAAAGGAAAGCTAGGAATTAGAAAAGCAGATGGAACAACAACTGCAATCTTAGTTCACTTTGCCAAACAAGAGTACAGTTATTTGAAAGAAAAACTAAAATTCTTCACATCTACTTTAATTGAATTTCTCGATCCTCAAACGTATGAAGTTAACTTGGAGAATATCTATATACCATTCTATCAATTTTAAGGTCTCCTGAGCAGAAATAACCTCCAAAAGAGGATCTTCAATGTTTCTAGACAAGTGCAGATTTCTGCCAACAGAGAAACTGACAAGGCCTTTCAAACTTGACTGCAGCATATGGAA
The DNA here is from genome assembly GCF_000298275.1 of Orycteropus afer afer. NCBI lineage: Eukaryota > Metazoa > Chordata > Mammalia > Tubulidentata > Orycteropodidae > Orycteropus > Orycteropus afer. The sequence continues at coordinate 674,479 of NW_006922413.1, forward strand.
ATTTTCTACCAGCACAGAACAAGTCACATAGCCTTTACTCTTCAAACTCTTCTTGCAGATAAGTACCTTGACCAAAAGAACAGCATTCATACTGGTGACTATAGGGCCTCTGTTCCAAATATTTACCTATTAATATGGCCCTAAATAGCTACCAAGTAAGCCTAACCAGGAATAATCTCAGCCTTGACGAATAGTTTCCTTTCTTTTGAAAAATGAAAGCAAACAATACTTTATTTGGTATACTCCCCCACCCTCAATGTTTTTTCCCCTCACAAATACAGTTTTCAAACAGGAAAGAACTGGAGAAAATGTCTTCTGTGCACCTGTGTATGTTTGCATGTCTGTATATGAAGGGAGGGAGTTAAAGCAGAGTACTAATGAAGAGAGTTGCATAGGATACGAGTAGGAGTTTTTTTACTTTGATAATAAGAACAGACAGAATCCATGTATTGACAAAATTTTGAGCATTGTGACATAATATTGGGCTATTCAGGTAAATCCACAATCTTAATCCCATCTTAAGTAAAGACTAACATTGCAAAAATTATTTAAATACTAAATTTCTAGAAAGAATAGTCTTTAAATCTTGACAAATAAGGTAGGAAGTGTGTAGGTTTAACTCTGGTAGCATAGTGCCAAGGCACTTGACTGCTAACCAGAAGGCTGGCAGTTCAAACCCACCAGCCACTCCTCAAAAGGAAGATGGGGCAATCTACTTCCGTAGTGATATCGCCTCGGAAACCCAAGGAGGGGTCGCTATGAGTCGGGGCCGACTCAAGGGCACATAACAACAACAACAACAACAACAACAACTATCAATTAAAATTACTAAGTTTATTATGATATGAAACAATTTTTTCACATTTAAAATATTTTTAATGAATAAACATTTGATAAATATTCAAATGAAGAACAATAGACTAAGAATACATAGTTCAAAAAATAATTATTAAAAACCAGTGTAAAAGGTAATGGTACCACATCCTGACTATTATAGACTGTGGTATGAATTACATTACTTATAAATACAATACTTTGAAAAACAGTTAGTTGTATTAAACCAACAGAGGGAAAAAAGTAAGTCATTAGAACAGTTTAAGCTAGGTTTGCAAAATTAATTTTATAAAAACTTACAGCTCTGTGGGTTACCTGAAGTATATTCCATAATTGAAATACAAAATGATCATACAATTAAACAAAATTAAACAGAAGTAAACTCATTCCAATTTTAATTTAATGACTTTTATATACAGTAATGGATTATATAATTCTATAAAGGCTGAACGAATTAGAAAAAGGCATTGATGGAAAAATACTAAAAGATGGGGAAGTAGTACCACTGAAGGAAGTCGTTTGTTTCTGAAGATAGGGAGAAAAGATCACAGTAGACAGCTAAATTACACAACACTCCAAGTGGGTATTCAACCGCCTACAAAACAGGAGGTTCAATAACACATATGTAAAATTGCTCTCCTAAGGCTTTTAGCTATTTGATGAGTCAAATACTCATCACATCAAAATGTATTTTTTAATCTAAAAACCAGAAAGTGGTTGACCTTCATTGCCTTCTCTGATTTCATTAACATTTTGTGATAGGAGCAAGAAAAGGAAAACAGTATTAGCAAACAGGACGAAGGTCAAATCAGAGTTCATATAATTATCATATATACAAGTTCTTTCTATTTTAGCACTTTCAATTTAGTAACTTTCATCCACACCAGCTCAGTGAGATTCCATAAAAAAGCATTTCAACTCTACCACTAACAGAAGATGTTAGTGGTTGTGAGCTGTAATCTTAGACTTGTAGATCATATTGTTTATTTCTATAGCCTATTTTTGTACCCATCTATAAAGTTGAGGAATCTTTTACTTAATTAACTTTACTGATAGGATTTAACATCATAAACCCTGCAAAGTCAAATATGTATAAGCAATAAGTGTCTTCAAAATGCTAGTGAAAGTGGGAAGTCATTATGATGGTGTCTTAGGGCTAGGATTTCTAGAGAAGCAAACGTAGTGAAGCTTATATATGTACATATATAGAGAGAGATTTATCTGAAGGAAATGGCTCACACAGTTGTAGAGGCTGGCAAGTTCCAAGTCTGCGGGTCAGACATCAGGCTGGAGGCTTCTCCCGACTCATGTAGCTGCAAGGGCTGACAAACTCAAATTGGCAGGTCAGACAGTAGGCTGCTGGATCACAGGTTATGGAGGCTGATGAATCCAAGACTGGCAGGTAAGACAGCAAGCTGCTGCCTCAAGTCTCAAGAACTGGAGGTCAGAAGATGATGAGCCAGAAGCAGGATCCAAAGCAAGCGAACCAAAGAGCTCTGCCAGACGTCCATGTATACCAGATGGGGGTCATACCCCTGGGAAACTCCCTTTCAACTAGCTGAGCTCATCATGGAAGTGATTACATTATATCAGATCCCATTATGGAGGTGATTGAATTACATCAGATCACAAAATGGGAGATGATTACATCAGGACATAATTGCCAAATTAAAGCATAACTGCCAAATTGCTAAGAATCATGGCCTAGCTACAGTGACACACAACCATAACCATCACAGATGGAAACAAAAGAGAAGAATTAAAAGAAAAGAAAAGAAAGAATGAAAAGTATTAAAGAAATGTTAAATGGCTCCTTCCAGAATAAAAAAGATTCTGAAGGAAGAAAATAATTCACTCAAAAGGTGAAACGTGCTATGTAATTGCAAATAAACCCCCCAAAAAACAAATTCCCAGTGGAGTCAATTCAATTGCAAACAAGAGATGTGCAAAAGCGATTGATATAACAAAAAAGAACTTGCTAAGAGTTCACCATGAACTTTAAATACTCTAGTCTACAGTTAACGGAGGAGAAGATAGGTTTGCTGGAGAACATAAAAGTTAAGAAGGGTTAAGGTACTGATCAAGATTGTACCTAATTTCATGAACAATTACTTAGGTTTAAAAAACCAAACTCACTGCCATCAAGTCATATCCAACTCACAGTGACCCCTCCTTGAGTTTCCAAGGTGGTAACACTATGGAAGTAGATTGCCCAACCTTCCTTCCGAAGAGTGGCTGGTGGGTTTAGAAAAAGGCAGTGGTTTAAGGCCCATTAAAATTTCTGCTACACCAAAATAAAGTACAAGGCAGCAATTCCCTACCACAGTTGCTAAGACTTTCACCATGACTTTTTCCTGAGATCATCTAGGATAGTATGACCATTTTCAACATATTTTCTATGTACAAAAGACTGATTCATTAAAACAAAAGAAAAACATAATTGATTATATACACACACACACAACCAAATATATCATGTAATATAAAAACAATGAGTATATATGTTTATGAAGAAATGGTTATACCTAGTTTTGAAGTTTTTAAGGATGATTTTACATTCCTATTGGTGAAAACATAGTCAGGGACTAAAAACATAAGCCTCTTTCAGTCATTATGGACTCTCTGATTAAAACTTTGGGAGCTCTGGTAGCATAGTGGCTAAAGGCACCTGACTGCTAACCAGAAGGCTGGCGGTTTAAACCCACCAGCCACTCCTCGGGAGGAAGACAGGACAATCTACTTCCGTAGTGATACTGTCTCAGAAACCTAAGGAGGGGTCGCTATGAGTCAATGGCACATAACAACCACAACAACACAATTAAAACTTCAGTGGTTTCCATTTATCTTAGAAGATCTATAAAGATTATCACAGTTCATATAACAAGAATCTCCATTTTGGTGAGAAAATACGAATATGGATATATACCAGAACATGCCATTTAAATGTATCAAATCACCCATTTACTACTATGTCTCAAATATCTATGTTTTATAGAAAATAATTCAAAATAACCTTTGAAGAAATGTATTAAAAGTTTAGCTTTTAAAAGCCTTTAAGCAAGCAGTATTATGACAGGTATGAAAAAGAGTTCAACTTTGTTTCTGGCTACATTTCAAAACACATTCCTGCATTGTAGGTTGACAACATAAAATTTTAGATCACTAATGTTAATATTGGAAGCTTTGGTGGCATAGTGCCTAAGGCATTTGACTGTTAACCAGAAGGCTGGTGGTTCAAACCCACTAGCCACTCCTTGGAGGAAGGTTGGGCAATCTACTTTTGTAGTGACCACCTCGGGAACCCAAGGAGGGGTCGCTCTGAGTCAGAGATGACTCGATGACACATAACAACAACAACAACAACAACATTAACATATGTTCCATGCACATACACTCATTCATTCTTTCTCTCCTCTCACCCCCAACTACACTTCCTCTTCCTCCTCTTTCCATATATGTTGTTGTTGTTTGCCATCGAGTTGGACCCAACTCATAGTGACCCCTCCTTGGGTTTCTGAGGCAGTATCACTACAAAAGTAGATTGCCCAATTTTCCTTCCGAGGAGTGGCTGGTGGGTTTGAACCGCCAACCTTCTGTTTAGCAGTCAAATGCCTTAGACACTATGCTACTAGGGCTCCTCTTTCCATATATATAGATATATGGAAAGAGAGAGAATGATGTATGGAAAATAGGACACGTTCAAAATTGCTTGCAGAATTTTTTAAAAGACAAAAAATATCATAAAAACACTTACTTCATCAGCTACCATACACCTAGAAAAAAGAAAAAGAAAAAAGAAATTAATTTCTCCATGAGCAGAAGTCAATCATTTTTAAAGTTCTCATTAAGTACCTCACCACAGTTTACAAAGGTCAGAGAGAGATGTTTTTAAGTGTGCATGAGAACGTGACCAGTGCTGATTTTATACACCTCTCCAGCTGCCAATGGCATATGGCTATGTAGGAGTGCTAGAGCTTCTGAGTTGCTGCTCCCCACTACTCACCATGGAGTCAGCTACAGTGATCCTTAAAAAATATGAGCAAAAGGGTAAATAACTGTGCCCACAACCTTCCCCCTCATCCTGAAACCTTAAGACAGGTCTTTCCTAGAAGTTAGAAGACTGATGCATTAAAGTGCAAGAAAAAAGGGCCAACCACATACTAGCATAAGTTATACATATAATTATATATCCAAAAATTATGTGAAAGAGGTGGTGAAAAATGGAGGTGACAGATATATCACTTTATAGCAATTTTACAACCATATTTGACAAAACTGAAGTCTACATAAAAGAAGAACTGCCCATAATGACAGTTACCCATTGAAATAAATATAGCTTTTCCCCTCATTGAGAAATGGCAAAAATATTGGCACTTATTTCCTTTTCTTGCTTTTCATGATGTTAACTAAGGCACTTCACTGCTAACCAGAAGGCTCACGGTTCAAATCCACCAGCCACTCCTCAGAAGGAAGGTTGGGCAATCTACTTTCGTAGTGATACCACTTTGGAAACCCAAGGAGTCGCTATGAGTTGGATCCGACTCGATGCACATAACAACAATAGCAACAAGGATTCTAACCTAGAGTTACAAAGAAAATTTTCTTCATTAAAGATGATCCATTATATTTGCGAACCTAGTTTGGAATGTCAATGGCCATGCAATTCTATCTGAATTTTATAAGCAGCTCAGTTTTTTCTTGTCACAAATAAATAAATAACATTCTTTGTTCCAAATTCATTGTTCATTGCTGGATGTAATTTATCCAGGTTGGGTGCAGACATCAAAAAGCAACTTTTCATTTTGTTGAGTTGTTTCCAAAATTTTGAGGGTCCTTACATTAATCATCCACTTAAAATAACAAGACATATTTATTCTAGTGTTTGCAGCAGCCATATCTTTGGATGCATATGCTTAGTGTTTGCTATTTTTAATACAAATTCTTGATACACATAGCAAACAGAAAACTGAACAGCATTTCTGAGAATCATTTTACACATCATCTAAATTTCTATTCTGAGACCAACAGAATGGAACAATCTGTATTTAACCTCAAGCTTTTCTCAAATTTCTTTACATTAAAAAACCATCTTTCTACCAATAACATCCATTATTTCTTTTGAATAAATCATACCTATAAAAAGAAAACAGCAAAACTCTCCAGGAGAATACCTTGATTAGATGGAGAATTTTAGGAGGCACATATATAGATGAGTATTGATATTTTGTTTCAAATCATAAGGACAGGATTCAAGCCTTGGTACCTGAAAACCAACCAGTATTAGTTGCCATCGAGTCGACCCCAATTCACGGCAACCCCATGTGCATCAGAGTATGCATGTGTTCTATAGGGTTGTCAATGGCTGATATTTTGGAAGTAGAAGTAGATCTCCATCCAGGCCTTTCTTCTGAGGCACCTCTGGGTAAACTAGAACCTCCAACCTTTCAGTTAATAGTTAAGCATGTTAACTGTTTACACCATCCAGGGACTCCATAATCTGCTTCATCAATTATCATGCGTATTTCAGCTTTAGAACAGGGCTCTTACCTCAGGGAGAATACTGGCCTTTTGGATACTGATAAGTAATCTGTCTATTAGTAGTTATCAACCACAACTTATTCTTTAAAATAGCATATTTCCTCAATGCTGACTTAATTAATATTAATTTAATAAATTTCAACTACTCCCCTCTACAAAAAAGCTATAGGGAATTGGGTTCATGGGCCCAACAGATAAAGTCACAACATCTCTTCCAGCCACAGCAATGTCTTAAAATATTTTTGCCCATAACTATAAAAGTTCAGCACGATAAAATGGCCTTTGTTTTATTTTTTAGCTTTAATTGTATTTATTTTTTGAATCGGTAATATCTGTGCATAACTCAAGAGGTACGAAAGTGAAATGTCTCTCTTCAATACCTATTCCTCAAAGGTATCCCCAGATACAGACTCTAGGAGGCAAGAAAGTTACCAATTTCTTACATACCCTTCCTAAAATACCCTCAAGTATATAAAGCAAATACACACACACACACACACACATACACGCACACCCTTTTCTTACTTATCAACTCTCTTCTTATCTGACATATTGGATTTACAATAGTAAAATAATCTAATATCTGACTGCATTTCATATTAATGACGTATGTCTGGCAGTAACGAAAATCTAAGTGTCAAGCTAGAGTAATGCTAGTTGTGATGGTTAAGGTTTTATGTCAACTTGGCTCTGCCAAAAGTTTCAGCGGTTATGTAATACTGTAATTTGGCCATTACATAATGATGTAGTCATCCTTCATTTTGTGATCTGATATGGGTATCCTCCATTTTTGCATAAAATCAATGTTGGCACATCAATCTGGTCTTTAGAACCTAAACGTGTTAGTAAATGAGGAGAGGGTTAATATATGTTTGTGACACAAATAATATTTACATCTTTCCCAAGATTGTTTAAAATCCCCAAAGTACACAAAATAGGATTGTAACACCATGAAAAGCAAGAAAAGGAAAATATTTTGGTTAAAAAAGAGAAAAAAAAAAATCCTTGTTTCACATGGCTTTGACAAATGGAAAGTATATGTAACCAGCCAAACCTTCAGCTTTGATTCTCATCTTGCTGGGTCTCTTTGTAATGTCTGGGTTAGAACCACCACTTCCTAGAAAAGCTCTCCTAAGCCTCCCTGATGATCTGGATTATTCTAGCTCTTTCGTCTCTCCCTCTTTCCTTAGTGCACCTTCTGCCCATCCTCTTTGGTGTTCAATCTTTAGCTGTCTTTCTTTCTGGATCCACTAAACTCAAAGGCTATCATCTATTCTTATGGTTTAAAGTACAAACCATGTACAAATCCTAAATCTGTACCAAAGAGTTTTAACATACATTTACAATATGTTTTGAATTTTTTTCTGTATATTCTAAAGGTATTAGAATGTACAATGCATGCTGATATTTCAAGCTAAGGCTAATTAAACCCTACATAAATCACAAATATATGAAAAACCAATTAGCTCTGTAACCTTTCACCCAAATCACAATAAAAAGTTAAAAACAGGAGTTCCAGTAAGATGATGGAATAGGCAGACAAACTACACAGGCCCTCTTCAACAAAGAAAAGGAGAACCAATTAACACAGATATAGAAGATATTCCTAGAGCCCTGAGCTTTGAAAAGAATACAGAAGTAGACTAAACTCCAACTAGTAGAAGAACCAGCATGAAAACACCAATAGAGGAAACATACAGAGCTGTGGTCTGTCAGCGATCCTGATGGCATAGACAGCATGGATATTGCCAAGTGGTGTTAGGACCTAAAAATTAACCCAAAAATCAGCCCTACTAGCCAGGGGCTGCTTGGAAGACTGCCCTGGTGGCCAGTGAATAAAAGGGGAGGCAGCAAAGAGGGAGACAGGCTGAGCTGTGGACTTTTGGCTGTCTGGAGGGCACAGCCATTCTGAATGTCTACAAGCAGCTCCACTATTTTAGATATTTAAAGTGACAGTGTTCTCTCAGATTCCAAGGACCCAAGAATAGGCTCCACTTGCTAGGAACTGCAAGGACATTCTTGACACGAACACTGGAAAGGTGCGATATTACCCTTATTTCTCTTATACACCACACCTTCTTGGTGAGTGAAGGTGCAGCCATCCCTCACTCCCACCCACCTTCTGGGAAGTAGGAATTCCATCCCAGTCTGTATGCTATGACAGAGCTTGGGTGCCCTGCCCCACCCTGCACAGATTTTTTTTTTCCTTTTTGTTCACTTTGGTTTTGTCTGTTTTTAAATTATTAGGAGGAGTAGTACTTATTATTATTATTATTCATTCTTCCTTTCCCAGGTTCTAGTTTTCAGCTTTTTCTCTCTTCCCTGTTCCTGGTTCCCACTTTTTCCTTTCTTGTGGTTTTCACTATTTCTTGTTTTTCTTTTTGTATCTTCCCTATTTTTTCCATCACTGTTTGCCTATTCTACTTCTTTTCTCTTATTGCCCTGTTCTAGTTACATAGTGCTCTGACAAGAATATACCACAAATGGGACAGCTTAAACAGACAGGAGTTTATTCTCTTATAGTTCAGAAGGCTAGAAGTCCAAGTTCAAAGTGCCAGGCAATAGGGGCTGTGTGAAAGCCCCTTGACCTTGGGCTTCAGCTCTGCCTCTTGCTCCTAGCCCACTGAAGCTAGAGGCATCTTTTCACTCAGACAGCCACTGGCTGCTGAGGCTAACAAGCCCAAGATTGGCACATAAAATAGCACAGTCCTGAGGTTACCAAACCACAGAGCAGGCCATTAATTCAAGTCCATTGTAAGTCCCAAAGTCAGCAGAGCATGACAGGCTGCTGACCAACGACATGGCTACATGCAGAGCCAAGCATGCCATAAGTTAGTGACCATTCTGAAAGCTGTTTCTTATATACAGGAAGCAGACCACATACCTAAAGCAGATACTCAGCAGCTCCAATAGATTCCACCATGGAGTTAATTACCAATCTCATGTAGTTATGACTACATTCAGCTACCCAGCCACTCAACCAGACCTAGCCAAGTTGACACACAACCTTAACTACCACATGCCCCCTGCCCAAATATTCATTTTTTTCCCCATGCCTATTTCTTTTTTTTTTCTTTTAAGTATTTCTTTAAATATTTTGTCTCATTTATTGCCTTTCCTCTCTTCTTTTTTTTTTTTTCTTTCTATTTTTGGTGGCTGTTCCTGTGTATTTATGCGTCGGGCTTTTTGTCCACTTGTTTTGACTTTTATGGTTTTTCCATTGTTATTTTTGTCTGAGTGGGAAACAGCAACCGTGCCCTTACTATGCAAGCACACCTGCACCTCCCGCAGTTCCTCTTACTGAGTGAGAGCCACCACTTCCTTCTCTACCAACTAGCCAATGATAAACAACCACTAAGAAGAGCCTGACTCATGCCCATGTTCATCACAGCACTATTTACAATAGCCAAAACATGAAACAACTTAGAAGTCCATCAACTGAGGAATGGATAACCAAACTATGGTATATACACACAATGGAATACTATGCAATGCTAAAGAATAATGTAGAATCTGCAAAATACCGCATAACGTGGATGAACTTGGAGGACGTTATGCTGAGTGAAATAAGTCAATCACAAAAGGACAAATATTGTATTAGTCCGTTATTGTAAAAG
>NW_006922413.1:686912-706086 GCF_000298275.1 Orycteropus afer afer
ACTAAAGGGAGTCCTTTGAGCAGAGAACCAATAATGGCAAACCACCTACCATTAATACACAAGATAACATAACCCAGAAACCAACACAGTTATGGAAATATACAAAGTAAAATAAGCTTACAAGATTGTAAACAGGGAACAAGAGACATCAACTGCCAAATGAGGACAACTACAAACCAAAAAGAAGGAAAAAACTGTGTAATCCCAGAACTTCTAAATGGTGAGGAAGTCAAGACAATTGAAAGATAGAACAGACTATTCTAAACTTGAGAAGAAAATTATAAATCACAGAGTAATCTCAAAGAAAAATCATAAACCTTCACACCAAAATAAAAAAAGAGGACAAGCACAAACATTTAGCAAATACTAAAACAATAGCAGGGAGCTCTGGTAGTGCAGTGCCTAAGGCACCTGAATGCTAACCAGAAGGCTGGCAGTTCAAACCCACTGGCCACTGTTCGGAAGGAAGGTTGGGCAATCTACTTCCATAGTGATACCGCTTCAGTAACCCAAGAAGGGGTCGCTATGAGTCAGGTCTGACTTGACGGCACATAACAACAACAACAACAAACAAAAACAATAGCAACAATGTAAGTGACAACACGATTCATAAACAAAACAAGTTCAGCACAGAAAATTATATGGAACAAAGAAATGAGTAACATCATGAAAAACCACATAACAAAATGACAGCAACCAATTTATAACTGTCAATAATTACACTGAATGTCAAAGGATTTAATGCACCACTCAAGAGATGGAGAATTGTACACTGGGTAAGAAAACAAAACCCATCAATATGCTGTCTACAAGAGACACACCTTAGAGACAAAGACTAAAATAGACTGAAAATCAAAGGCTGGAAAAAGATACATCAAGCAAATGGCAACCATAAAAGAGCAGGAGCAGCAATACTAATTTCTGATCAAACTGACTTTAATACAAAAACCACCATGAGAGACAAGGAAGGACATTATATACTGATTAAAGGATTGACTGAACAAGAGGACATAACCATAATAAATATGTAGGTACCCAATGAAAGAGCCCCAAAATACATAAATTGGACTTCAACTGAACTGAAAAGACAAATAGATGACTTCACAGTCATAGTAGGAGACTTTCATACACCACTTTCAATCAAAGATGGAACAATTGGAAAGAAACTCAACAAAGACACATAAGAACTAAACAATACAATCCACCAACTTGACCTTATAAGCATCTACAGACAACTTCACCCAACAACAGCACCCTATACATCCTTTTCCAGTGTACATGGAACATTCTCCATGATGTTATATGTTAGGCCATAAAGCAAGTCTTCATAAATTTAAAAACATTGAAATACTGCAAAGCATCTTTTCAGATCATAATGCTATAAGATGAGAAATAAACAATAGGAAGATCAACAGAAAAAGAGCAAACACATGGAAATTGAACAACACCCTCCATAAGAACGACTGGGTAAGAGAGGAAATAAAAAATGAAATTCAAAAATTCACTGAATCAAACGAGAATGAAACACAACACACCAAAATCTTTGGGACACAGTAAAAGGAGTGATCAGAGGCCAATTTATAGCAATAAACGCACACATCAAAAAAGAACAAAGAGCCAAAATCAACATTTTAAAACAACATCCAAAACAATTAGAAAAAGAATAGCAAAAGCAGCCTACAATCACCAGACGAAAGGAAATAATAAAGTTTTGAGCAGAAATCAATGAAATAGAAAGTAGAAAGACAACAGAAAAAAATCAAGAAGACTAGAAGTTGGTTTTTTTTGAAAAGATTAATAAAATTGACAAACCACTGGCAAATTTAACAAAGGAAAAGAGGGAGAGAACACAAATAAGAAACAAAATGGGTGACATCATAACAGAACCAACTGAATTAAAAAGGATAATATCAGGATACTATGAAGAACTGTAGGGGCTCTAGTAGCGCAGTGCCTAAGGCACTTGACTGCTAACCAGAAGGCTGCGGTTCAAACCCACCAGCCACTCCTCGGAAGGAAAGTTGAGCAATTTACTTCCTTAGTGATACTGCCTTGGAAACCCAAAGAGGGGTTGCTGTGAGTCGGGTCCGACTCCACGGCATGTAACAACAACAACAACAACATGAAGAACTATACTCCAACAAATTTGAAAATCTGGAAGAAATGGACAGATTTCTAGAAACACACCTCTTACCTAAACTAACACAGACTGAGGTAGAAAAGTTGAACAGATCTATAACAAAAGAAGAAATTGAACAGGTCACAAAGAAATTTCCAACAAAGAAAATCCTGGTCCAGACGGTTTCACTGGAGAATTCTACCAAACATTCAGAGAAGAACGGACACTAATCCTACTCAAACTATTCCAAAACAGAAAAGAATGGGATCATCCCAAATTCATTTTATGAAGCAACCATAACCTTGATACAAAAACCAGGCAAAGACATCACTCAAAAGGAAAACTACAGACCAGTATCTCTCATGAATATAGATGCAAAAATCTTCAACAAAATCCTAAACCCCAGACACCAACAACATATGAAAAAATAATACATTATGACCAAGTGGGGTTCATGTCAGGTATGAAAGGAAGGTTCAGCATTATAAAAACAATCAACATCATTCATCACATAAATAAAACAAAGGAAAAGAACCACATGATCATATCAATTGATGCAGAAAAGACATTTGATAAAATCCAATACCCATTCCTGATAAAAACTCTTGAGGAAGAAAAGCTATATAGACCCCCTTCAACCAAGAAAAGAGAAACCAATTGTCAAAGAAAGTCACCAAGACATATCATCATCAAACTCACTAAAACCAAAGACAAACAAAAGAATCCTAAAAGCAGCATGGGAAAAATGAAACGTTACCTACAAGGGACAAGCAATAGGACTAAGCTTGGATTTCTCAGCAGAAAACATGCAGTGAGAAGACAGTTGGATAGTATATATAAAACCCTGAAAGAAAAAAATTTCCAACCAAGAATTATGTACCCAGCAAAACTGTCCCTCAAATATGATGGTAAAAGATAATCTTGCAGCCTTGAGCTTTGAAAAAACTATACAGAAGTGGATAAGGTACCAACTAGTGGAAAAGCCTGAATGAAAACACCAAGTACAGAGACGGTTGGAGCAATGAAATATCAGCTACTCTGATGTGACCAACAGCCTGAAGAGTTCCAAGTGGTATTGGGACCTGAGAATTGACCTAAAGATCAGCTCTGGTCACCAAGGGCTGCAGGGATGACTGTGCTGGTGGCCTATGACAAGGAAGGGAAAGAGAAGGAGGGAGAAAACCTGAGCTGTGGACTTCCCATTGTCAGGAGTGTGCAGCCACTTTGTATACAAGTAGTGTTCATTTTGGATATTTAAAGTGACCAAGGGCGCAGGTATATGGAATCTTTACAAGTGGTGGCCATTTTGGATTTTAAAGTGACAGCATTCTCATTCGGATTATAGGGACCTGAGAACAGACTCTGTTTGCCAAGGATAGCAGGGACACACAGGAGGCTGAAAATTGGAAAACAGACAGGTGGTAAGTGTATAAGTGCTGTCAACTACTGAATAGAGGAGCACAATACCTGCTTATGTAGATAACATACAAACAAAACAAAGAAAATGAGAATCATGGGCAAGTCACTCCAACATACAATCACCAATCAAATATAAACACAAAAAGTCACAATGCCTTGAAGACAACAGAGAATCACAGTGCACACAAAGAAGCAAGATAAAGCAGGAGAAACAAGGGACAAGGATACAGATTCAAAACACATCCTTGAGGAAGATGCAGCACTGGAACTCCCTTTTATTTTTAAGGAATTCAAAAGAATTATATTTACGTATCTTTAACGAATCAAGATACAGATCAATGAAAACACTGACAAAATTGAAAACACAGAGAAAACTTTAGAACAATTTCAAAAGACAGTACAAGAACCAAATGACAAAATAAATGAAAAATCATAAATGATACAAAATCTACACACAGAAATCTGTAAGACTGATACTAAATTTTCAGAAATAGATAAGACATTGAATGGGCAAAGGAGCAGAATTGAATCAATGGAAGACAGACTTAGTGAGATTGAATGCAAATACCTCAACACTTCTTTGGAAAGTGATCAATCAGAAAAAAGATAAAAACAAAATGAAGAAAGCCTAAGGTTCATGTGGGATACCAATAAAAGAAATAATCTACATGTAATTGGAATTCCAGAACAGAGAAACAAATAAAACCACAGAAAAAAATCTGTCAAAGATTTGTTGGAAGAGAATTTTCCTGGTATGATGAAAGATGAGAATATATCCATTGAAGAAGTCTAATGAACTCAAACAGGATAGTCACCAAAGAAAGTCACCAAGACATATCATCATCAAACTCACTAAAACCAAAGACAAAGAAAGAATCCTAAAAGCAGCACGGGAAAAATGAAATGTTACCTATAAGGGACAACCAATAGGACTAAGCTTGGATTTCTCAGCAGAAAACATGCAGTGAGAAGACAGTTGGACAGTATATATAAAACCCTGAAAGAAAAAAAATTTCCAACCAAGAATTATGTACCCAGCAAAACTGTCCCTCAAATATGATGGTAAAATTAGGACATTTCCAGATAAGCAGAAATTAAGGTAATTTGTTAAAACCAGACCAACCTTACAAGAAATGCTAAAGGGAGTCCTTTGGATAGAGAAGCAACAACAGCAAACAATGACTGACCATTAACACACATGATGACATAACCCAGAAACCAAGCCAGTTGTAGAAGTATCCAAAGTCAATAAGCCTACAAGAATGTAAACAGGGAACCAAAGACATCAATCGACAAATGAGGATAACTACAAACCAAAACACGGAAAACAGCTGTGTAGTTACAGAACTTCTAGTTGGTAGGTGTAGTGGTTACGTTTGTGTGTCAACTTGTCTGGGACTGGTTGAGTGGCTAGGTACCTGCTGGCAGTATTCCTCATAATGAGACTGGTAATCAACTCCATGGCAGAATCTACTGTGAGCAGCTGAGTAGCTGCCTCAAGGATGTGGTCTGCTTCCTGTATATAAGGAGAAGCCTTGGGAAATGGTCTCCAGCTTGAACCCTGCATGCTTGAACTTTGCATCTAGTCATGTCATCGTTCAGCAGCATGCTAAAGTCTGCTGACCTTGGGACTTTAAAGAGACTTGAATTAACGGCCTGTCATGTGGTTTGGTAATATCAGGACTGTGCCTTTTTACTTGTCAACCTTGGGTTTGTCAGCCTCAGCAGCCAGCAGCTGAGTGAAGAAAAGCCTCCAGCTTCAGTGGACTGGGAGCAGGAGGCAGAGCTGCAACCCAAGGTTGAGAGGCTTTTACCCAGCTCCTAGAGCCTGGCACTTTGAACTCAGACTTAAACCCCCCAAATTGTAACAATAAACTCCTGTTTGTTAAGCCCATCCCATTTGTGGTATATTCTTGTCAGAGTAGCACAGAAGTAACCAAAACAGTAAGGAAATCAAGACAACTACAAGATAGAACGAATTGTTCTAAACTTCGGAGGAAAACTATACATCACAGGGTAATCTCAAAGAAAAATGATAAACCTTCACATCAAAATAAAAAAGAGGACCAGGACAAATATTTAGCAAAACTAAAACAACAGCAATGAAGGTAGACATAACATGATTCATAAACAAAATTAGCTCAGCACAGAAAATTATATGGAACAAATAAATCAACACCACGAATAAGCACATAACAAAAATGACAGCAACAAATTCCTATTTACCAATAATTACATATCTAGCAAGGGAATTATCTCTAAAATTTATAGCAAACTCCAATGCCTCAACAGCAAAGGAATTAACAATCCAATTGAAATATGGGCAGAAGACATGAAAACATACTTCACCAAGGAGGATATTCAGGTGGCCAGTGAATACATGAAGAGATGCTCACAATCACTGGCCATCAGAAAGATGCAAATCAAAATAACAACAAGATACCATCTCACCCCAGCACTGATGGCAAAGTTCAACAATACAGAAGATAGCAAATGCTGGAGTGGATGTGGAGAGATTGGGACCCTCATACGCTGTTGGTGGGACTGTGAAGTGATACAACCATTGTGGAAAGCAGTACGGCAATTCCTTAGAAAGCTGGAATTGGAGATACCATTTGACCCAGTAATCCCATTACTAGGTATATATTGTAGAGAGATGAGAGCCAGGATAGGAACAGATTTCGGCATACCCATGTTCATTGTAGCACTATTTACAATAGCAAAAAGATAGTAACAACCTACATGCCCATCAATGGAAGAGCGGACAACCAAACTATGGTACATACACACAATGGAATGCTATGCAGCACTAAAAGAATAATGTAGCGTCCGCCAAACACCACATAATATGGATGAACTTGGAGGACATTATGCTGAGTCAATCACAGAAGGAAAAAGTAGTATTAGTTCATTGTTGTGGAGGGTCAGGGAAAGATTTATATATGGAGGGAAACTTTCTTTGCTGGTTGCCAGGGATGGAAGGGGAGGGGAGGGAACAGTGCAAAGAAAAAAAAAAATGCACTGACCCATGTCACTTTAGTTTTGTGTATTTCACTGTACATAAATTATATTTCAATAAAATGTATTTTAAAAAAGAAAAACAAAACTCTCAGAAAAACAGGAATAGAAGGGAAATTCCTCAACATAATAAAGGGCGTGTATCTAAAACCAACAGCCAACATTATTCTTAATGGTGAGAGACTGAAACCATTCCCCTTGAGAACAAGAACCAGACAAGGATGCCCTCTATCACCACTTCTATTCAACATTGTACTGGAAGTCCTACCTGGGGCAATAAGGCAAGAAAGGGAAATCAAAGGTATCCAGACTGGTAAGGAAGAAGTCAAACTATCCCTAGTTGCTGAAGATATGATCCTATACATTAGAAAGCCCAAGAGACTCAGTAAAACAAACAAACAAAACAAACAAAAAAACCTACTAGAACTAATCGAGACATTTAGCATAGTGGCAGGACACAAGATCAACATCCAAATATCAGTTGGATTCCTCTACATCAGCAAAGAGATTGCTGAAAAAGAAATAAGGAAATCAGTATCATTTACAAGTTACCAAAAAAAAAATTACTTTGGAACAAATCTTACCAGGGACACAAAGGACTATTCAAGAAACCATAAGATAACTACATAAATGGAACAATACACCACACTTGTGGATAGGAAAATTGAACATTATGAAAATGTCAATTCAACCCAAAGCAATCTATAGATATTCAATGCAATCCCAATCGAGATCCCATCAACATTCTTTAAGGATATGGAAAAATCAATCACTAACTTTATACAGAAAGGAAAGAGACCTTGGATAAGCAAAGCACTATTGTAGAAGAAGAACAAAGCAGGATGTCTCACACTCCAGGATCTTAAAACCTACTATACAACCACAGTAGTCAAAAATGGCTAGTACTGGTATAATGACAGACACAAACAGACCAATGGAATAGAATTGAGAACCCAGAAGCGATCCATGGATCTATAGTCAGCTGATCTTTGACAAAGGGCTGTAATCCATTAAATGGGAAAGAGAGTGTCTGTTTAACAAATGGTGCTGTCAAAACTAAATATCTATTTGCAGAAAAATGAAACAAGATCTGTACCTCACACCATATACAAAAACCAACTCTAGATGGATCAAAGACTTAAATGTGAAACCTAAAACTATAAAGTTCCTCAAGGAAAAACTAGGGGCCCTCATTTATGGCATAAATAGACTATCAAGCATAACCCAAAATGCACAAAGAGCAGAAGATAAACTAGATGAATGGAACCTTCTAAACATTATATTTTTATATGTTTCAAAAGACTCCAAAAGAGTAAAAAGAGAACCTACAGACTGGGAAAAAATATTTGGCAATGACATATCTGACAAGGGATTTATCTCAAGAATTTATAGATAACTCCAACACCTCAACAGCAAAAAGACAAATGATCCAATTAAAAAAAGGGCAGAAGATATGAACAGACATTTTACCAAAGACGATATTCAGGAAGCCAACAAACATATGAAGAAACGCTCACAATCATTGGCCATTAGAGAGATGCACATTAAAATAGCAATGAGATACCACCTTGCCCTAGCACTAGTAGCGAAGTTCAACAAGACAGAAAATAACAAATGCTGACGAGGATGTGGAGAGATTGGGACTCTCATACACTGATGGTGGGACTGTCAAATGATAGAACCACTGTAGAAAGCAGTATGGTAATTCCTTAAAAAGTTGGAATTAGAAATACCATTTGACCCAACAATTCCATTACTAGGTATATATCCTAAAGAAGTGAGAGCCAGGACAAAAACAGATATTGGCATATCCATGTTCATTGCAGCACTATTTATAATAGCAAAAAGATGGAAACAACCTAGGTGCCCATCAGCAGAAGAATGGATAACCAAACTATGGTACATACGCACAATGGCATACTATGCAACCCTAAAGAATAATGTAGAATCAGCAAAACACCACATTACATGGATGAACTTGGAGGATATCATGCTGAGTGAAATAAGTCAACCACAGAAGGACAAATATTGTATTAGTCTGTTACTGTAAAAAGTCAAGGAAGGGTTCATATATGGAAGGAAAATTTCTTTGTTGGTTACCAGGGGCGGGAGGGGATGGGAAGAAAGGGAATACTGTTAGATAGTTGGAGACAAGTATTTATTTGGGTGAAGAGAAGGGCAATGTATCAAATGTGAATGATCAACACGGTGGCATGGAGGAAGAGGAAGACATAGAGAGGTGCACGGGAGGTATAAACAACAAAGATGAACCCTTAAGCACATACAGAACTGGGTTGTCAGTGAAGGCATAATCTACGGGTGGATAGACGGGTGGACTGGTTGAACTATTAGGTATGCCTATGCAGGGGGTAGTGTACCCATGGCCATGTATAGAGCTGGCAGAGAATGTTTGTACAAGTGTTTATGTATGTTCTATAAGAATTCCCAGGTACACAGTAGAGCTGACAATGAACAAGGCTGTAATCACTTCTTGGCCACAGCCAGCTACCCAGAAGGAATGAGTAGGTGGACCTGTGGGCTTGGGACCACAATATCAAGCTCAATTGGGATAACATACTACACAAAAACACTGTTCTACATCCTACTTTGGCAAGTAGCAACTGGGATTTTAAAAGCTTGGAAGAAGCAGTCACCTAGATGCAACAAGGGGTCTCTCCTCATCCAGAGCAAATAAGAATGAAGAAAACCAAAGACATATGCAAACAATTAATCCAAGTGACTGGTACACCATGCACTCCTCAGCCTATACAACTTTGAGTCCAGAAGAACTAGATGGTGCCTAGCTACCACTGTCAACCACTCAGACGGGGATCTATGAAGGAGATCCAGGATAGAGTGGGAGAACAATGTGGAACAAATCTCAAAATCATTTAAAAAAAAAAAAAAAAACCCAGGGTTGCGGGGGGGGTTTGATAGAGCCTGATGGAACCACTGAGACTATGGCCCCTAGCTGTCCTTCAGGTCTGGAATTGAACCCACTCCTGTGGCTTCCAGCCAGACAAAAGGCAGGCATATGAGCTGAACATTTATATTAGGTAAATACACTCCTTGGAGAGATCAATCATGGGAAAATAGAAGGACTGTGTATGCACAGAGAGACAGCTTGTGGGGCAGAAGTACATGGGAGGGAAGGACACAGCGAAGAGATAACTATGAGGAGGAAGTGAGAGGGGAGCTGTTGCATCATGGGAAGCTGCAGTCAATGTCATGAGACAAAGTATATGTGAGCTGCTGTATGAAAAGTGAACTTGCTCTGTAAACTTTCACCCAAATCACAATAAAAATCTTTAAGAAATGTTAAAAACATACAGAAAAATCCTCACAGCTGGACCAATAAACAGCATCATGATAAATGGAGGAAAGATGGAAGTTGTTAAAGATTTCATTTACTTGGATCCACAATCAACACCTATGGAAAAAGTAGTCAAGAAATCAAATGACATATTGCATTAGGGTATTCATAAAATTTTCCAGTAATGTAACAGTGTTTCACTGCTGTTCATAAGGGTTTCACTGGCCAATTTTTTCAGAAGTGAATGGCCCCTTCATTCTTCCAAGTCTGTTAGTCTGGAAGCTCCACAGAACCCTATCCACCATGAGTGACCCTACAGGTATTTGAAATAACAGTGGCATAGTCTCCAACCTCATAGCAACACACAAGCCACCATAATATGAGAAAATGACAGACGAGTGGTCTCACAAAGATGAGTGGTCAATATAAAGAAAACAAAAATCCTCACAACTGGACCAATAAGCAGTATCATGATAAATGAAGAAAAGATTGAAGTTGTCAAAGATTTTGCTTGGTTGCACAATAAACACCAGTGGCAACAGCAGTTAAGAAATCAGATGATGTATTGCACTGGGCAAGTCTGCTATAAAAGACCTCTTTAAAGTGCTGAAGAGCAAAGATGACTCTTTGAAGACTAAGGTGCATCTAACCCAAGCCATGGTATGTTTAATCACCTAATACGCATGTGAAAGCTGGACAATGACTAAGGAAGACCAAAGAAAAGTTGATGCTTCTGAGTTGTGGTGTTGGCAAAGAATACGGAAAGTACTATGGACTGTCAGAAGAACTAACAAATGTGTCCTGAAAGAAGTACAGCCTGAATGCTCCTTGAAAGCGTGAATGGCCAGACTTCGTCTGACCTGCTTTGATCATGTTGTCAGAAGGGACCATTCCCTGGAAAAGGATATCATGATTGGTAAAGTGGAGGGTCAGCAGAAAAGGGGAAGACCCTCAATGAGATGTAGTGACACTATGGCTGCAACAATGGGCTCAGGTAGAGCAAGGATTGTGAAGCTGGTGCAGGACCATGCAGTATTTTGTTCTGTTGTACATAGGGTTGTTATGAGTCAGAGCTGACTCAATAGCACCCAACAACAACAACAACAACACTGCATTAGGCAAATCTGCTGAAAAAAAAAAAACCAAAAACCTCTTTAATTGTTAAAAAGCAAAGATGTCATTCTGAGGACTAAGAGGTGCCTGACCCAAGCCATGGTATTTTCAATCACCTCATATGCATGAAAATGCTAGACAATGAATAAAGAAGACCAAAGAAGAATTGATGAATTTGAATTCTGGAGTGGGTGAAGAATATTGAATATACCATGGACTGCCAGAAGAATGCACAAAACTATCTTGGAAGAAGTAGAGACAGAATGTTCCTTAGAAGCAAGGATGGTGTATTTTGCATATGTTATCAGGAAGGGCCAGTCCCTAGAGGAGGACAATATGTTTAGTACAGGGTCAACAGAAAAGAGGAAGACACTCAATGAGATGGACTGACATAGTGGTTGCAACAATGGGTTCAAACATGGCAACGATTGTGAGGATGGTGCAGGACCAAGAAGTATTTTGTTTAATAATCTCTAAAGAGATTAAGAAATTAATAAAAAGAGATTATTAAGCAGAGTCTGTTACTCTGCCTCTTGGGTAAGAAATTTTTGTTCAAAATCAACACAAGAAAACAATATTATTTATTTTAGAATTTAGTTGCATATCAAATTAGTTTGTTGTAAGGCTGGAAAAACTTACAGCACTGTTCTTATTTCCAAACATGCATAAATTCCCTAGTCCTCTATATCCAGTTTCTTGGTCTCATCCATTTTATGAAAATAACAAGGCGAGGTAAGATGACCAATGATCAAATGAGATAGGAAAGTACCTTATTAATGAGAAATCTCCATAAAAAAATTTTATTGTTGTTATGATAGTGATGATAAGTACTGGTCAATATAAACCAAAATAACTATGTTTGTTGTCAGTGAATAAATATTGACAAAAGATACAGAAGAGTTACAGCAGAAGATAACTTCCAATTTGGTCATTATGTACTGAAGAGAGTATAATTGACTTTAAAAATTAGTTTACAAACATTATTTCCATTAAGATACATTTGATTGCCAAGAAGAGAAACCCAACTCAGAGTGGCTTAATCACCAAATGAAATTAATACATCATCTAACAAGAAATCCAGGAGTGGGATGGTTCCATAGTTGGTTAAGTCAGTGACCAAACGATAGCTTATCTTCCTGCTCTGCCATCCTTAGCAGCTCTGCACACCATATCTTTAGCCACCAATATTCAGAAGCACATGGACAGTGTACAGACCCAAAGAAATCTAGCCTGTTAATAGGGAAGGAGGAGGAGTAAATCTAGATTGGGCAACTCAAAACTGCTGTATGTAACTGAAGAGCAAGTTAAAATAACATTTTATGTTTTAATTCATTTTAGTTTTGTTCGCCCCTTATGAAATACCAGTCATATACAAGAAGGACATAAAAGTCTCTAATAACTTCAAGGTGCATAAGAGATAAATCCTTTGTGTATACCAAAAAGCAAATTATTCTTTTAAAGGAATTGCTTTTTCTATTCATAAGCTTTTAAAAGAGTTCGATAAATCCCTGATGCTTGATAATATCTTGAAAATATTATGTTTCATTAGTCTGACTTAATTTAGTACAAAATTGTCCTGTAATTTTTATCAGTAAAGAACAAAACAGCAAATAGTCCCTTCATCTTCTTAGATGGTTAAAAAAAAAAAAAAAAGGCAGTGTATCTCAGCTGTTTTGAGAGAATCATTATTGTTTTCAGGATGTATAATAATTTCCACTGAGCCATTATTTTACATATTAGCTCGTACACAATTATTTATTCTTGTTTATAAAACTGCAGGTCAAAAAAAGAGATTATTCCCACAGCAATTAGTGGACAATTTGGGGGCTTAATTAGACAATAACATATTTTAGATTATTTTTCAGGTATATGTAAAAAAGCCACTAAAAAGTAAGTTACTGCTTGACCTGGTCTGAAGTGATTTTATAAGCACTAAAAATGATTTGAAGGAGACCCAGTGGTAAAACAGTTCCATGTGCTAACCAAAAGGTTGGTGGTTTAAAACTATCCAGCAGCTATACAGGAGAAAGACCTGGTAATCACTTTGTAAAAGTATAGCCAATGAAGAAAACCAAAGACACATGGAGACAATTAGTCCAAGGGACTAGTGGATCGTGCGAATCTAAGCCTGTATGACCATGAGACCAGAAGAACTAGATGGTACCCAGCTATCACTGTCAACTACTCAGAAAGGGATTAATGCAAGAAATCCTGGATAGAGTGGGAGAATAATGTGGAACAAAACTCAAATGATAAAAAAAAAAATCTAGTTTACTGGTCTGAGAAAGCCTGGTGAGACCCCTAAGACTATGGCCTCTAGTTACCCTTCAGGTGCAACTGAACTCACTCTAAGTTTGCTTCCAGCCAAACAATAGATAGGCATATAGGCTCAACACTTACATCAGGTAGATACACTCCTTAGAATGACCTATCAATTGTGGGAGAATAGAAGGCAGTGATTACACAGGGAGATAGCTTGGGGGGCAGGGAGGCATAGGAAAAAAGGACAAAGGGAAGAGCTAAACTACAGGGAGGAAGTGGGAAAATTGCTGTTATACTGTGGGGAATTGACTTCAATGTCATGAACAAAAATGTGTATGAACTGCTGAATGGAAAATGAATTTACTCTATAAACTTTCACCCAAATCACAATAAAAATTAAAAAAAAAAAAGGACTAGGCTTACTGGTCTGATGAGAGTCTGGTGAAACCCTGGGACTATGGCCCCCTACTTAACCTTCAGGCCTGGAATTGAACTCATTCCCATGGCTTCCAGCCAAACAATAGACATATATAGGGTAAATATTTATACCAGGTAGATACATGCCTTAGAACAATTAATCCTGGGAGAACAGAAAGGCAGTATTTGCACAGGGAGATAGCTCCGGTGAGCAGGAATGCACAGGAAAGAAGGACGCAGGGAAGAGGACACAGGCAGGAAGTGGGAAGAGAGCTGTTACATTTTGGGGATTGTGGTCAATGTCATGAAATGAAATGTGTATTAAATGCTGTATAGAAAATTAATTTGCTCTGTAAACTTTCACCCAAAGCACAATGAAAATTGAAAATAAATAGATAAATAAAATTTAAAAACCCACTGGTGTTGAGTCTATTCCGATTTAAAGCAACCCTATAGGTTAGAGTAGAACTGCCCCATAGGGTTTAAAAGGCTTTAAATCTTTATAGAAGCAGACTACCCATCTTTCTCCCATGGAGTGGTTGGTGGATTTGAACTGCCTACATTTCAGTTAGCAGCCGAGCACTTAACCACTGCACCACCAGGGCACATGCCATTAATAAAGATACATATTGAGTAGAATCCCAGACAGAAGGATAAGCTGTATGGTTTTATTAGAGATTAAGCTTGTCTCTCAGAATATAGGAAGACACTAACCTTTTCTTTACTAATTCTCTTTGGGCCTGGTTTTTGATTTTACCAAAATTAACTTGAAATAGATCATAGATCTACATGTAAAAGCTAGTATTACAAACCTTCTAGAAGAAAAAAAAAAAATCTTTATCACCTTGGTTAGGCTTTTATTTTTCTTTTTTAGCTAGAACACAAAAAGCACAAACTATAGAAATATTAATAAATTGGAGTTCATAAGAATTAAATTCTGCTCTTCTGAAAGACACTGCTAATGTAAGCCACAGGCTGGCAGAAAATATAACCAGAACACATAGCTGATAAAGGACTATACAGAATGTATAAATAACTCTTACAGTTCAATAATAAGACAAACAAACTAACACTCCCACCCTCAAGTAAAGTGACTCAGTGTTTAATAGTTAGCAGAGGCTGACTTTTTTCCCTCACCGGTCTGCCTGTAATGCTTTTTCTACTCCCCATCCTTCCTTTCCTCCAGCCCCTAGTAACCACTAATCTCCTTTTGGCTTGATAGCTTTGCTTATTCTAGATATTTCATATAAGTAGGATTATACAGTATTTGTTCTTTTGTTTTATTTCAATCAGCGTAATAGTTTCAAAAAGTAACAAGAGGATGTTAGAATGAAAAAAATATAAAGTCTTCAAATCAAGGACACAAAACTAACATATGTGATCATCCCTCAACTGAACAATTGGGAATTTTTTTCTTTGTTGTTTAAATTTTTATTGTGAGTCGAGTGAAAGTTTACTGAGAAAAATTGGTTTTCCATTCAACAATTCATACACATTTCATTTTGTGACAATGACTGCACTCCCCACAATGGAAAAGCACTCTTCCCATTTCCTCCTTGTGTTTACTATTTCCATTCTACCTTTTCTGTCCTTCCCTGCCTTTGGAGTTGATCCCTGGGCAAACAGTGCCCTTTTCATCTCAATTGATTGATTTTTGTTCTCAGGAATGTGTACCTCCCTGGTGCTATTCTTCACCTTATAAAACGGTTTAACATCTGGCTGGAAGTTGAGCTACAGGGAGGGGTAAATTCAATTCCAGGCCTGAAGGGTGTCTGTGGGCCACAGTCTCAGTGGCTCTACCAGTCTCTATCAGATCAGTAAGCCTGTTATTATTATTTTGAGTTTTGTTCTACATTTTCTCCCACTCTATCCAGGACTTCATATTGTGATCTCTTTCTGAGCTGTGAAGGGGTTGATGGGCACCATTTAGTTCTTCTGGTCTAAAGGTTATGGACACTGTGGTTCTTGTGGTCCATTAGTCCTTTGGATTAATTGTTTCCAAGTATCTTTGATTTTCTTCACTCTTCCTTGCTCTGGATCGGGAGAGACCTATAGTTGCACCTTAGATGGTTGCTCAGAAGTTTCTAAGACTCCAGTTGCTATTCACCAAAGTAGGGATGTAGAACACTGTCTTTGTGGATTACGTTGTGTCAACTGCCCTTGATGTCTCCTGAGACTATGGTCCTAAGGCCCTAAGCTCAGCAACCCATTCCCTCAAAGTGTTTGGTTATGGCTAAAAAGTTTTCATGATTTTGCCCCCTGTATGCTCTACTATATCCATGGATATATTCGAAGCATATATAAATGTATATGTAAAAATATAATCTCTCAAAACTACATATATTCTTTGGTGACATATCTGTTCAGGTCCTCTGTTAACCTGTATGTTTGTTTTTCTTGTTGATGTGTTGAAGTTTTCTGTAAGTCCCATTTGTCTTCCTACTACGTGTCTATGTAACCACTCATTGTTATTACTGCTACTGCAGTAGTATGTATGTAATAGTCTTTACCTTTGTTGCCTTTAACTCTTGTGATTCTCCCAGTGTCTTCCTTCACCTTGATCATTTCATGCTGACCTCCACCTTATTGTATATTCCCTTTCCTTTGACTCCTGTTAATATGATCTACCTTCTAGTTAGTGATTTATTCTCTTATCAGATCTGTAAGCTTGTTTATTATTATTGAGTTTTGTTTCACATTTCTTTCATTTTACCCAGGACCTCCTATTGGGATCTCTTTCAGAGTTGTGAGCAGCGGTAGTTGGGCATCATTTAGTTCTTCTAGTCTCAGGGTTATACCCCATCCCTACTAACTCCCAAAAAATCTTTCTGTGTGTGAATATTTTCTTGATTTTTTACAGTAGTGGTCTCAGGACATCTGGCAAGATGCTAGAATAGGCAGACAAGCTACACAGAACCTCTTCAATGAAGAAAAGATAAATCAAACAGATACAGAAGAAAATCCTGGACTCCTGACCTTCTAAAGGAAGGATATAGCAGTGGATTGAACACCAAGTAGTAGAGGAACCTGAGTAAAAACATTGAGTAAGGACACAAATGGAGCTGCAGATTCTACAAATGGATGCTGTCCTGACGGCACGGACAGGCTGAATATTTCCAAGTGGTGTTAGGACCTGAGAATTAACCTAAAAATCAGCCCTGCTCACCAAGGGCTGTATGGACTACTGCATGGGCAGCTGATGACTGAAAAGGGAAACAGTAAAGAAGGAGACTGAAAAGGGCAGCAAAGAAGGAGACAAACTGAGCTATGGACTTTCAGTTGTCTAGAGGGAGAGTGATTTTGAGTTTTTACAAGCAGTGGCCATTTTGGATATTTAAAGTAACAGCATTCACGTTCAGATTCCAGGGACCTAAGAATAGGCTCTACTTGCCAATGACAGCATAGACACATGAGAGGCTGAGGACTGGAGAGGAGATAAATGGTGAGTGCGTAAGTACTGCCAACTAGTGAACAGAAGTGCACAGTGCCCTGCTTACTCAGATATATCCAAAGAAAACTAAAATCTTGGGCAAATCACTCCAACATACAATCACCAATTAAATATAAACACAAAGGCATAACAATGTCTTGGAGACAACAGGCCATCATAGTCCACACAAATAAGGAAGATAAAGCAGGAGAAACAAGGGAGCAGGATACAGACCCAGAACACATCCCTGAGGAAGAAACAGCATTGGAAGTCCCTGATAAGGAATTCAAAAGAATTATATCAGATTCTTCAACAGATTAAGAGACAGATCAA
The DNA here is from genome assembly GCF_000298275.1 of Orycteropus afer afer. NCBI lineage: Eukaryota > Metazoa > Chordata > Mammalia > Tubulidentata > Orycteropodidae > Orycteropus > Orycteropus afer. Next base: position 704,337 of record NW_006922413.1, read on the forward strand.
GAAAAACACTTTTGACAAAACAAAACTGAAGAAAACAGAGAAAAACTAGAACAATTTAGGAAAACAATAGAAAAACAAAATGACAACATAAATGAAAAGATAGAAATGATACAAAATCTACAGATGGAAATCAAGAAGATTAGTACTAAATTCTTAGAAATAGATAACATACTGAAAGGGTAAAGGAGTAGAATTGAATCAATGGGAGATAGAATTAGTGAGATAGAAGACAAATACCTCAATACTTCTTTGGAAAAGGATCAATCAGAAAAAAGATCAAAACAAAATGAAGAAAGACTAAGATTCATGTGGGATACCTTCAAAAGGAATAACCTATGTGTAATCAGAATTCCAGAACAGGAAGAGACAAATAAAACCACAGAAAAAATTGTTGAAGATTTGTTAGAAAGAGAATTTCCCTGATAGGATGAAACACAAGAATATATCCATTCAGGAAGTCCAACAAACCCCAAAGAGGATAGACCCCAAAAGAAAACCACCGAGACATATCTACCATCATCAAACTCAACAAAACCAAAGACATAGAAAGAATTCTGAAAGCAGCACAGGAAAAATGAAACATCACCTACAAAGGGCAACCAACAAGCCTAAGCTCTGATTTCTCAGCAGAAACCATGCAAGTGAGAAGGCAATGGGACCGTATACAAAAACCCGTAAAGAAAAAAATTTCTAACCAAGAATTATATACCTGGCAAAACTGTCCCTCAAATACTATGGTGAAATTAGGACATTTCCAGATAAGCAGAAATTAAAGGAATCTGTTGAAACCAGACCAACCTTACAAGAGATGCTAAAGGGAGTCCTTTGGACAGAGAACCAATAGCAGACAACAAGCAACCATTAACACACACGATGACATAACCCAGAAACCAACACAGTTATTGAAGTGTCCAAAGTAAATAAGCATACAAGATTGTAAACAGAGACATCAATTGACAAATGAGGACAATTACAAACCAAAAAGAGGGAAAAATTGTGTAGCTCCAGAACTTCTAAATGGTGAGGAAATTAAGATAGTTGCAAGATAGAAAGGACTGTTCTAAACTTGGGAAGAGAATTATAAATCATACAAGCACAAATATTTAGCAAATACTAAAAGAATAGCAATGAGGGAAATGAAAACACAATTCATAAATAAAATGAGCACAGAAAATTATATGAAACAAAGAAATCAGTAACACCACAATAAAACACTTAACAGAATGACACCAACAAATCCATACTTTTCGATAATTACACTGAATGTCAATGGATTAAATGTAGCACTCAAGAGATGGAGAGTTGCAGACTGGATAAGAAAACAGAACCCATCAATATGCTGTCTATAAGAGACACACCTTAGAGAGAAAGACAAATAGACTAAAAAATCAAAGGTTAGAAAAGATGTATCAAGTAAATGGCAACCATAAAAGAGCAGGAGCAGCAATATTAATTTCTGATCAAACTGACTTTAAGACAAAAACCACTATAAGAGACAAAGAAGGACATTATGTAATGATTAAAGGATTGCTTGAACAAGAGGACATAACTATAACAAATATCTAGGCAATGAAAGAGCCCCAAAATACATAAATCAGACTTTAACAGAACGGAAAAGAGATAGATTAACTCCACGGTCATAGCTGTTGTTGTTGTTAAGTGCCATCGAGTCATTTCCGACTCATAGCGACCCCATGCACAGCAGAACGAAACACTGCCCGATCCCGCGCCAGCCCCACAATCCCTGCTA
>NW_006922413.1:709132-713259 GCF_000298275.1 Orycteropus afer afer
ATCACCCCCACCTGGGTCCCTGTGGCTGACTGTACCTCTGTCTGGCTTCCTGGCTTTTAATCCCCTTTCTCCTGCTCTTCTGGCCTGCTGCTTTGGGCGTCCCTGAGTTGTCCCTGGGGCTGACTGCTCCTATGACCGAATTCCTGGCTTTTATCCCTTTTCTCCTGCTCTCCGGTCCTGCTGCTTTGGGCGGGCCTGAGTTTCCTCTCCTCACCTCATCCCTTTAGCTGATTGCTCTTCTCTCTGGCTTCCTTGCTTTTAATCCCCTTTCTCCTGTTCTTCCTGCCTCCTGCTTTGGGCATCCCTGAGTTGTCTCTCCTCACCTGTAACCCTGGGGCTGACTGCTCTTCTGTCCGGGTTCCTGGCTTTTATCTCCTTTCTCCTACTCATAGCAGGAGACTTTAATACACCACGTTCAATCACAGATAGAAAGGAAAGAAACTCAACAAAGATGCAGAAGAACTAAACAATACAATTCACCAACTTGACCTTATAGACATCTACAGTAGTGGTCTCATATAATATTTTTCCTTTTGTAATTGTCTAATACTACTCAGCATAATGTTGTCTAGGTTCATCCATGCTATAAGATGTTTTGCAGATTCATCATTATTCTTTAACGCCACATGTGCTCCATTGTGTATATGTACCATAGCTTATTTATCTATTCATCCATTGCTGGGCACTTAGGTTGTTTCTATCCTTTTGCTACTGTGAACAATGCTGTGATGAACATGGGTATTCATGTATCTGTTCATATCATGGCTATTATTTCTGCAGGATAAATCCCTAGAAGTAGGATTGGCAGATTATATGATATTTCTATTTTCAGTCTTTTAAGGAAGTGCCATACCATTTTCCACAGTAGTTGTACTATTTTACAGTCTCACCAGCATAAGGGTTCGAATCACTCCACACCTTCACCACCATTTGTTGTTTTCCATTTTTTTCAACTTTGGTATTAATGCTGGCCTGAGATGATATTTGTTTTGATTTGCATCTCTCTAATGACAAATGATTATTATGAACTTCATGTGTTTGTTGGCTGCCTGAATGTCTTCTTTGGTGAAGTGTCTATTCGCATGCTCTGCCCATTTAATTTCTATGCTTGCTTTTTTTGTTGTTGATATGTTGACGTTTTCTATAAATTTTTGTGACTAGATCCTTGTCTGATATATTATTGCCAACAATTTTTCCCTAGTTTATAGGTTTTCTTTTTACTCTTTTGGTCTTTTGATGCACAAAAGTATGTTTAATTTTTAGGAGGTACAATTAGGAGTTTTTTCAACTATCAAAATAAATAATACTAAATAAACCACAACAGAAAATACAAATTCAGGTATTTCTAAAGGAATTTTTTAAATAAATAAGCATCCACTCAAATATGTGAAATAATTTATAAAGATGAGAATTTTTGTGCCTTCAAGAAACGGTAAAAATGATACTTCTTTTTCTTGTTACAAAATTTTAAATTGAGGTAAGCAATTGACATAAAATGTCGATCTAAAAACTAGGGTAAAAGGAGATTTTATAAGAAAGTTTCAGGTAAGAAAGTGTGGATCTAAAGTTTAGCAGGCTTTATGGCTTTCAGAGGTGAAGGTAGCTGACAGTTGACACCAAGTACTGATAACACCTATGGGTGCCAGGTATTTTATTTACAAAAGTGAGGACAGAATTAAAACTTTAAACAACCTACTCTGCCATGCCTTCCCCTTCCTCCAGGTTTCAGTAAGCCCAAAGAGTAATGTCTGAAAAGTAAAAAAGATTTATCTAAAACTCCTTAACCAAAGCCAGAAGGGACCAAAGGAAAATGTGAAGAGTTGGAACTGAAGAGCTTTGCTTTCAGTAAAGAAGCAGTTCCTGATTCAGAGGCTGACAAGAATGTTCTATGTAGCTGTTTTTAGTGTACCACAGGAAGATGCCCCTCTGATTCCAAATAGCCCTGACATAACAACAACAACAACAACAACAACACATTCTGGCATTAGGAGTTTGTGCTTCTTGGAAACAAGGCCAAGCTAGACTGAAGTGTTTACTTTCTCCTCCAAGGAGTCCTTGGGTGAAGCAGAAGACTTTGGACTGTGCATATTTTACAGGTGGAAGACTATGTTCCTGGTGCTCAGAGCAGGTGGCCTAACCTGTGTACTGTGGCTGGAAATTTGGCAGGTAGGTTAAGTGAGTCAGATCATAGGGGATTCTAAGTGGATACGAATGAATGAACCCCCTGATACAGAAGACCTTGACATAGGGAATCAGAGTTAAATAAGCAATTGATCAGAGATTAGACATGCTGGGCTTTCTCCTTTCAAAGAGTATTCAAGACAAACTCACCTTGGGTTCTCAGACTTAAAAATACTACATGAAGTTAGCAAGTGAAGACAATTTTGGATGCAAAACTAATCCAGGACTACCTCAGTCAGAGTTGACAATGAGGAAACATGTGTTAGAAATCCCAAACTGTCACAAGCAGATGTGAGTCCTTTGCCTGTTTGTTTGTAGAAATACTTTGGCAAGGGAAACAAAGTTGAAAAGTAGTCTAAAAAGATGAAATAGTAAGGTTATGAGTAAACAAAGAGAAGATCAAATGGAGCAAAGGCCGAAAAAGTAAATTAGAATAGAACTAGGATTAGAGAGTACAGCCACAATTAGACTGTAGAACCTGAAATGGGCAAGCAGAAGGGCAGCTCAGAAGCAAATTGCTGGAACATTGTCCAGTAACTGAAACAATACAATGGCACTTCTTAAAACATAGGGCTAGAAGTGAATATTTAAAGGGCAGAGTTTGTCATATAGCTCAAGCATCAGAATCAAAGCCTGTTACTCTGCTCTTATGCTTACATCATCAGGCTAAATAACCTAAGGAGACACATAGGTTAATTCATATGCACACATACACTCACTCTCAGCAACCCTGTTTTATCATTTAATATCAAGGATCCTTAGCAGGCCAAACTACACATTTTTTCACAAGGTAGAATATGAGTTAGTTCAAGCCTTATTACCTAAACAGAAATTGAATAATAGAGGCACCAGTTATTAAAAAAGACCACACATGGATTTTTGTAATTGAAAGGCTAAAATCTTACTTATTTTCAGAATCATTTCATATATGATCATTTCATATGTAATTGTGTTTCCCGTGGCAATAGCTCCTAAAGTTAAGTTTCAGGTAAATCCACAATTAGATAAACAGCTTTATGCACAAGAATGTTTCTATCAGTAGACCAGCAGTGGAAATAACAGACCAGAACTGGAAACAAATGTCCATCAAGAGCAGAAGGAACACATAACTGGCAAATTTTTAAAACAGACTTCTAAACAGCAATGAGAATGAATGAATTACAACTGTAAAAAATAGCAAGATAAATTTTACAAGCAACGTTGAGTTAAAGAAGTCAAAAACAAATTGGAACATAATGCATGATTCCATTTATAGAATGTCCAAAAAGTACAGTGATCTATGTCAGAAGAGTGGCTGGAGGAGGAGGGAGCACATCCTAGACTTTTTGGGTTCTGCCAATGTAAATTTCTTTCTTTTCTTTTCTTTTTTTAGGGAAAAAAAGTCAAATATAAATAAATATTATAATTTGTCATTATAATATGTCTGTTACATATTCAGTTCTTTTTGCTTATCCTGTCAGAGAATAAACTAGTCATCACATTTTTTTTTTTCCACACTGTGCAACTTCTATAATGTTCACGGTCCCTGGGTAAGAAGGCTGGGCAGTGCTTTGAGGCTGTAGTTTACTCTGGTATAGACACACTATAAAAACCTATAGAGAAAGGCTTGCCACAACAATAAACATTACTTGATTTGAATGCTGGTTATACAGGAGTGGTCTGCTGGTGAGAAATTCATAGAGCTCTTTAATTGTGATGAAGGGACAGTTCTGTATATCCATTACACTTCAATAAAAACTTTATCTATACATTCAGTAAGAAACTTCCTAAAAGGATCTTTTTTCCAAAGTTTAAAATTATTTTAGGCTCTTTCTTCTCTTTTGATGTGTGCACTTATTGCTATAAAATGGCCTCTGATCACTGCTTTTGCTGTGTCCCAAAGATTTTGGTATGTTGTGTTTTCATTCTCGTTTGATTCAAGGAATTTTCGAATTTCAATTTTGATT
>NW_006922413.1:716934-717947 GCF_000298275.1 Orycteropus afer afer
TGTATCCTTCCCTTCAAGGCTCAGGGGTCCGAGATTATCTTCTGTGTCTGTGTTAATTGGTTTCCCTTTTCTTTGTTGAAGAGGGTCTGTGCAATCCTTCTGCCTAGTCCGCCATCTTGCTGGAACTCTAAAATTATTTTAAAATGCAAAACAATCATACTCTCGGTGCACACTCAACCATGCTCCTGATGGGCCCCAGCAACCCTCCCTTCACCAAGGTATTAAGAAATACATTATTACTTCTGCTAAGATGGAGGAACAGATAGACCCTCTTCAACATACATACATACATACATACATACATACACATACAAACCAAAAAGAGGGAAAAAACTGTGTTGTTACAGAACTACTAGATGGTAGGGATGTCAAGACAACTACAAGATAGAATGGACTGTTCTAAACTTGGGAAGAAAACTATAAATCACAGAGTAACCTCAAAGAAAAATTATAAAACTTCACATCAAAATAAAAAAAAAGGACCAGCATAAATATTTAGCAAATACTACAATAATAGCAATGAAGGAAGTGATAGCACAATTCATGAACAAAACAAGCTCAGCATAGAAAATGATATGGAACAAAGAAATCGACACCTCGAAAAAGCAGATAACAAAAATGACAGCAAAAAAATCATATTTGTTGATAATTAAACATCTGGCAAGAGACTTATCTCTAAGATTTATGGAAAACTTCAACGCCTCAACACCAAAGGAATTAACAATCAAATTGACAAATGGGCAGAAGACCCAAATAGCGACTTCACCAATGAGGATATTCAGGTGGCCAGCTAATACATGAAGAGATGTTCACGATCATTGGCCATCAGAGAGATGTAAATCAAAATAACAAGATACTGTCTCATCCCAGCACTGATGGCAAGGTTCAACGAGACAGAAAATAACAAATGCTGGCATGGATGTGGAGAGATTGGGACTCTCATACACTGCTGGTGGGACTGTGAAGTGATACAACCACTGTGGAAAGCAATATGGCAATTCCTTAGAAAGCTG
>NW_006922413.1:718352-743380 GCF_000298275.1 Orycteropus afer afer
GAGGGAAACCTTCTTTATTGGTTGCCAGGGAGGGAAGTCAAGGGAACACTGCAAAAAAAAAAAAAAAAGCATTAACCCATGTCACTTTAGTTTTGTGTATTTCACTGTACATGAATTATATTTCAATAAAATGCATTAAAAATAATAATTATACTCTTAAAAATGACATACTCTAACTTATTGATTTTATAAATTTTGATTCTCACAAAGAAAATACTAAAGTACAGTGGCAACTAAAACTTGTGACAGCCAGAACTTGACAGGACTGCCTTGTTTTGCTGGATCTCGCAAGTTTTCTGCCTTTGACAGGGTACAGTCACCACTTTTCTATCACTCCCTAATAGTGCAAAATATTTGAGTTTTCCTTCTTTGACAGGTTTCTACCTTATACATGTTCTGGCTTTTGCAGATTTTACTGTATTAGAAGGTAAGAGAGCAGTATTTTTATGTCCATATTCAATATAGCTCATGAGCATAGTTTAAAAAAAAAAAAAAAGTACAGAAGAGCTTACAACAAAGTACAAGAGTCCCAACCCGCATTCCTCAGTCATTACTCTTCAAAGGCAAACTTGATTTTAAGTCAGATGTTTATTTTGAAATTTCATTAGTCATTTTAGATATTATCTATTGATATGTAGATAAACAGAGAATCATAAACTGAAATTCTTTAATTCCAGCCTGACTAGAAAAGTATTTCTGAAGTCAGAGCACTCAGCTCCAGTTAGCAGTTTTTAAATGAAGAACCTTCCAAAACAGGAAATTGGTTTTTGAAAGCTCCCAAGAGGAGTTTTATTAAAGCCATGGTTGATAAAGGCTGAGTCAGACAGAGAAGGAAAAGGGTGGAATATATTTATATTGCTATTACTATAAAATTTAAAATAAATCTCTAATTATTTTGTACCCGGATCAAAAGTTGAATTTCTGCCTAAGTTATTTGCAAATGACTTCTTGAAATATTGACAGTTTTGTTATGACAGTTTCAAGGGTTGTTGACCTGTAACCTTGTGTCTAAAATGTTTGTTAGAGGAAACTACATTTGTTAAAATGTCTACAGAAAATTGTGCCTATTCACTAATAAGTGTAAACTATGTTTGCCATAAGACGTTGATAATTTCTTCACAATGATCTCATTGATCTAGTGCTAATAAAACTCAATCTATATAAAATTAGGAACATGACTAAAGGAACATTTCCCCTTTGCAAGTAAAATAAAATGACAAATATACTAACTTTGAAACAAAATGCAGAATCTTGATTTGTCACCACAACCCACTATGAAAGAAGATTTGGCTTCTCACTAAAAAAGATTTGGCTGACTTCCAGCACCCTCCTACCTCACCTCCTCCTTCTTTTCCCCAAAGATGATACTTATATGAATTCTACTACTTGTTACATCTGTAACTTCAGAGAATATATTTAAGCTTCTAGTTCTAGTCCCATGAGCTATAGACCACCGCTTCTTAAATTTGGCTGCACACTAGAATTACCTGGCATATTAAAAACAAAAACCTGATACCTAGGTTTCATCCTCAAAGATCTTGATTTTATTGGTATGTGGTACAGCCTGGGCATCAAGGTTTTAAAAGCTTCCTAGGTGACTTCAGTATGTAGCAAAGTTTGAGAACAGCTATGTAGAATAAGCATATTTATAGCAGCAACCACTCCTGTACCTCCAAACTTGTAATCTACTCTCATTTTCACATTTTTCAAGTTGACAAAATTTAGTTTATATTCTATGACAAGAATTAAGATTTCCATTCATTGGAAAAAGCCAATTCTTAATAGAACTGAATCTTCCCTTTCAGTCCTTGCACATAGAGGAACAAGGCTGGGAGAGCAGACAGTGCTTCCTTTTCTCCCACCCTCAGTCTCTGCACCTGTGGTACCCTCTATTGGTTTAAGTAAGTAAAATGACAAGCCACAAAGAGAACATATTTTCAAAATCTGATATTTGATAAAGGACTTATAAACAAAGGATATAGAGAATCTTGCAACTTAATAAGAGAGACAACTCAATGTGAAAAAATGGGCAAAAGATTTGAACAGACAATTCACAAAGAAGATATACAAATGGCAGAGTAGCACACACTAATATCTAGTTATTAGGGAAAAAGAAATTAAAAACAAAACAGAATACTACTATCAACCCATTAGAATAGCTATAATCAAAAAGAGTAATACTATCGAGTGTTGGAGAGGATGTAGAGAAACTGGAACTCTTATACACTGCCATTTTAGAAAACTATCTGGCAATTTCTTAAAAACTTAAACATATACCAACCATATAACCAGTAATCCCACTGCTAGGTATTCATACAACAGAAATGAAAACATATGTTCACAACAAGATTTGTACTCAAATGTTCAGATCAGCATTATTCATAACAGTCCCACACTGGAAACAATACACTGTCCATCAATTTATAAATGAATTAACAAAATAGGGTATAACCATACAATGTAATACTACTCAGAGATTCAAAACAGCAATTCATTCAACAACATGTACTAATTCATTCAACTAACATGTATGAAACTGGAAAACTATGAGATCTGCTATTAGTAGCCAATCAGCCAAAAGGGAGTTTCCTCAGGAGTATTGCTTGAATCCAACAGCAAACTCTCTGGTTTTTTGCTCACTCTGGATCCAGCATCCAGCTTGTCATCATCTGACCTCTGGTTTCTGGGACTTGAACTAGAGGCCTACTGTACTGTCTGCTGATCCTGGGATTTGTTAGCCTCTGAAGCCTGCAAGCCAGCAGGCTGCTGTCTGACCTGCCAATCTTGGTTCTTCAGTCCCTGCAGTTACATGAGTAAGGAGAAGCCTCCAGCTTGACATATGACCCACAGACTTGGTACCTGACGCCTCTACAACCACATACACAATTTCTTTGGGATAAACCACACACTCTCTCTCTCTATATATATGAAATTCACCAAAGAAGATATATGAATGGCTGAGAAGCACACACAAAAAAGTTGTTCAACATACCTAGTTATTAGGGACATACAAAAAATATATACACATACATATATATGTATATTTCACATACATATGATAACTTCACTGGTTTTGCTTCTCTAGAGAACCCAATCTATGATAGTAAATAAAAGGCAACAGAATCTAGAGCATAGGTAGAGCCAAGGACTGGAATTAGTTGTGAACGAAGACAGTTCATCCAAGGTAACAGAAGAGAAAATAGAATATATGGGTAAAGAAACAGGTATATGGGTAGATATAGAAAGCTGCCAGCAATTTTGGTCTGATTGCCTCAATTTCCTTGGAAAGGTATGAAGCCAAGTCATCAGCTGGGTATGGAGAAAGTAATAGTTGCCAAGGAGAATGGAGTAGGGCATGGCTAGAGTAGTGATGACACAGTTGGGAGGGGCAGGAATGGCTACTACTAATGATATCCTCATTTTCCATACCTGTTCTCAGACTCTTTTGTATATTAAACTGCAAAGCTTTCAAAATCTCGATGGCCAGGCTGCATCATATTTTAATAAAATTAAGATGTTTAAGGATGAAATCTAGTAGCATGATGGCCAGAGAGTTGTACAAGGTACACAGAGACACAGGCACAGACATGATGATGACCTGGATTTAAAAAGAATTGTCCTACCCAGATGAGTACAGAAAAACAAGAGGAGAGCACAAAAAAGAAAAAGAAAGAAAAAAAGAAAGAAAGAAATTTCAGGGTATGTTCAAGAGAGTTTAATCTGGGTATAAAGAGAGCATGTCAGAACAATAAGAGACAATGAGACAATGAAAAGGTGTAGCAGGAACAACGGATTGCAGGTCCTGATGGATTTAGGGTAATAAAGGGCATGAGATGAAAAAATAAGAAATGCCAGCTTTTCTTATAAAATTACTTCGATAATTTCCTCAACTTATTTTGGGTTTTATTAATGGAGTTGCTCTAGATTGTTCCTTTATGTTTTATTGTTTGTTTTTTGCTATAGGTCTGTCTTTTAGGGTTCTTTGACTTTTTATCTCATTTTTATTAATTTTTAAAATTTCAAGTATCATAAATTTTATTTGTAAGAGGCTTTCTTATTCTAATTTTCCCTTTTTCATAGACAGTTCTCATTTAATAAATGCTGTGCCTTCTCAACTTTCTCTGAACTTCCTCATAGTATTTTTTTTCTAAATTGCTTTCTTTTCCCTGAATAAAAGATTTCTCCCGGGGAGGGCCAGTCTCTTTCAAGTGGCTCAATTCTCTCTTATAAGTGATAACTTATGGTTCGTTTATATTAAGAATGAAGGGTTAGCTTATAATTCTAGATAATATTTTGTTTTTCCTCTGCTCTTGGGCATGTAGTTGTTTCCCTTTTAGCCTTTTCCCTAAATGACAAGATTGACTGTATGAGAATTCAGACTTAAGATTGCTAGACTTTGCTTTATGATGCCTGTGCAGGTAGAAGTTGTTAGTTAGTGCACGAGACCTTCAAGACCAAACTAAGAATGTTTTTCATTTAGAATATCAACACCTACATTAACAATCCTAGTTCTAAGTTATTTCAGTTATTTTAACAATAACACTCTCTTAAATCAGGAAAAAAAGACATCCTATTATTTTGTTGAGCTGGGATGAGGGATATAGACAGAGATAACTAGCCAATCAGCATCGTTATTTCATAGACAAATTTTTCATTCCTCTTTTATGTATTTTTTTACATTGTGCTTGCTGACTGCAAGCCAGAGTCTCTAGAGGATTCCATCAGAAAACTAAACTCCCAGCTCCACTGAGTTCTCTCTAATTGTGCATTTGGGGCTGGAATTTCTTCTCTTCTATTTTAGCTATCAGCACCCCTCTAGATATGTGTTGAAAATTTTAATCTATAAATGATTACTCCTGTTCTTTGTTATAGCTTTATTTATTTATTTATACCTTCAATGATAAATTAATGAGATTTTGAGAGAAAAGGAGGAGAGATGATAGTGGTTACTTATTCTGCCATTTTGGACCAGAAATCATGTTCTTTTAATTCAATTTAAAAGTCCATTTACTTAGTTAAAGCACTTTTAGAAACTCTAGAATACTATACAAAGGTAACTCATCCAAACCAATCCCACTGCCTTTTAGTGAATTCCAACTCATAGCAGCCCTACAGAACAGAGTAGAACTGCCCCATTGGGTTTCCAAGGCTATAAATCTTTAAGGAAGCAGACTGCCACATCTTTCTCTACCGGAACCACGAATCTTTTGGTTAGCAGCCAAGTGCTTAACTACTGTGCCACCAGAGTTCCTTATATAAAGGTAGAGGGTTATTATATTTGCCTAAGCAGGAAACAGACCTGATACTACAAATCTGTATACTATATATAGTATAAAGGGGAGCCTGGTGGCATAGTGCCTAAGGCATCTGACTGCTAACCAGAAGGCTGGCGGTTCAAACCCACCAGCTACTCCTCGAAAGGAAGATTGGGCATTCTACTTCTGTACAGATACTGCCTTGGAAACCCAAAGAGGGGTCACTATGAGTCGGATTCAACTCAACGGCAGTGAGTTATTGAGTTTTATAGTATAAAGAGAAAGGAAATCATCTGTATCTTTAAATTTTTTGAGTTCTTCTTGTTGATCAGATATCCAGATCTCTTAGGCTTGATCAAGATTAAAAGAGAAAGAAAGCATGCAGATATGACTAGTTAGATAAGAACTGGACATCATGATTATGAAACTGGTGCTTTTCTTTTCTAACAAAGATTTCCTGTGTTCTCTGCTTTTCACTAATGTGAATGAAGATCATTTGTGGCAATAAATTGCTGACATCTAGAAAATGTTGACATTTCTCTGGAGACACACATTTACTATGAAAAACTTCAAAAGAACCTTATGAAGAAATTCCAATCACATCAATCTAGAGTTCAACTTCACTGAAAAGAAATAAAAGATGTTTTAAGTTAAAAAATGGATAGGAAAGAGTAAGACATACTCTATAACAACTCACATCATTAACAATCATGCAAAGCACAAACAAGAAACAGAAACAAAGATGACTTTGTGTCAACTGCTAATTTCCACCATAAAAACATAGGCATGATCAGAAGGTTCATAAATGGTAACAATGGGAGACAATAAATGGCATTAGCCTCAAAAAGAGTTTACACTAGGATGAAGGACCAATGACCAATGAAGCTAGAAGAATGCCAACACCACCTGCTGGCCACAAAGAACTTGCGATATAGACAAGAGTTTACAAAAACTATGTGGAAACTTGATAAAGTAGAGGAAGAAAGGACTCAAAATTATGTGTAAAATATTTCATTCATATATGTAAATATACACATGAATAACTGCTAACTATAGCAGAATGTATTTTCTAAAAATGGCTGCACAAACATCCCCATTCCATATATTCTTCATGCAACGTGACATTGAGTCTCCTCCCATGAAGAGATGGGGCCTGTTTTCCTTCTTCTTGAAATTGGTCAGGCTACGACTATAGTACGAGCTCTGGTGGTGTAGTGCCTAAGGCACCTGACTGCTAACCAGAAGGCTGGCGGTTCAACACACCAGCCAGTAAAGCTATGCGACTTCCAAGACAATACAGCTTCAGCCTGAACCTCTTGGGATGGCTGTTCATGGAATTCACTCACCATGCTGCAAGGAAGGAGAGGCCAACAATCCCAGCCACATACTGCATCATCCTCCAGACACATAAGTAACAAAGCCTTGGGGATGACTGTAGCTGCTGAAGAACCCCAACTGAGAAGTGCTTAGCTATGCCCAGCCAATTCCCAAAACCACAAAAGGTAATAATAGAATGACTGTTGTGTTAAACCACCAAGTTTTTAAATTAATACAGCAATAGATAAATCAGACTAAAAATCACTGAGCACTCTAAGCATTTGATATGTGCCAGGCACTGTGCCAAGTACTTTACAAGTATCATTTAATTTCATCCACATAATTATTTAATGAATGGTGTTAGGTACCGTCAAGGTGGCTCTGACTCATAGCGACGTTGTTGTTGTTGTTATTTGCCGTCGAGTCAGTCCCGACTCATAGCGACCCCTCCTTGGGTTGCCGAGGCAGTATCACTATGGAAGTAGCATTATGTACAACAAAAAGAAACACTATCCAGTTGCATGACATCCTCACAATCCTTGCTATATATGAGCTCATCGTTGCTCTCACTGTGTCAATCCATCTTGTTGAGGGCCTTCCCCTTTTCCTCTGCCCCCCGACTTTACCAAGCATATCATTCTCCAGGGAATGGTCTCTTCTGACAACATGACCAAAGTACATGAGACAAAGTCTAGCCATTCTCACTTGCAAGAAGTGTTCCATCTGCACTTCCTCCAGGACAAGTTTATTAGTTCTTCTGGCAGTCCATGGTATTTTCAGTATTCTTCACCAACACCACAATTCAAAAGCATCAACTCTTCTTCAGTCTTCCTTATTCATTCTCCAGCTTTCATATCCAGATGAGATGACTGAAAAGACCATGGCTTGTTTCATCCAGTTGATGCAGTGATGGAAGTGCTCATTCATCTATACCAAGAAATTTGGAAGTCAGCTTACCTGGCCAACTACTGGAAGAGATCCACATTTGTGCCCATTCCAAAGAAAAGTGATTCAACAGAATGCAGAAATTACTAAACAGTATCATTAATATTACACACAAGTAAAGTTTTGCTGAACATAATTCAAAAACAGGTGCAGCATTACATTGACAAGGAACTGCCAGAAATTCAAGCCGGATTCAGAAGAGGATGTTGAATAAGGGATATCATTGCTGATGTCAGATGGATCTTGGATGAAAGCAGGGAATACCACAAAGATGTCTACCTGTGTTTTATTGGCTATACAAAGGTATTCAATTGTGTGTACCATAACAAATTGTGGATAGCATTGTGAAAATGGGAATTCCAGAGCACTTAATTTTGCTCATGAGGAACCTGTCATAGTCCAAGAGGTAGTTGCTCAAACAGAACAAGGGAATACTGCATGGTTTAAAATCAGAAAAGGTGTATACCACGGTTGTATCCCTTTACAATACTTATTCCATCTGTATGCTGAACAAATAATCTGAAATGCTGGACTATATGAAGAAGAATGTGGCATCAGAACAGGAAGAAGACTCATTAACAAACGGCAATATGCAGATGATATAATCTTGCTTGCTGAAAGTGAAGAGGACTTGAAGTGCTTATTGATGAAGATCAAGAGTACAGCCTTTAGTATGGACTATACCTCAATATAAAGAAAACAAAAATCCTCGCAAGTGGACTAATAAGCAACATCTTGATAAATGGAGAAAAGAATGATGTCAAGGTTTTTATTTTACTTGATTCCACAATCAATGCTTATGGAAGCAGCACTCAATAAATCAAATGACATATAGCTTTGGGGAAATCTGCTACAAAAGACATCTTTAATGTGTTAAAAAAAAAAAAAAAAAAAGATGTCATTTTGAGGAGCAGGGTGTGCCTGACCAAAGCCTTGGTATTTTTAAATGCCTCATATGCATATGAAACCTAGACAATGAATAATCACAATTGAAGAACTGAAGCTGCGCTGTTGGTGAAAAATACAGAATATTCTATGGATTGCCAGAAGAACAAACAAATCTGCCTAGGAGAAAGTACAGCTAGAATCAAGAGAGGCCAGTCCCTAGAGAAGGACATCACGGTTGGTAAGTACAAGGTCAAGAAAAAGGGGAAGGCCCTCAATGAAATGAACTGACACAGTGGTTGCCAACAGTGGGTTCAAATATAGTAATGACTGTGAGGATGGTGTAGGACTGATCAGTGTTTTGTTCGGTTGTACACAGGGTCCTCCTATGTGTCGGAACCCACTCTAAGGCACCTAACAACAACAGTGGGTGTAAAGTAGTATCTCATTGTGGTTTGGATTTGCATTTCTCTAATAACTAAAGCTCTGGTGGCATAGTGCCTAAGGCATCTGACTGCTAACCAGAAGGCTGATGGTTCAAATCCAGCAAACACTCCTAGGAAGGAAGGTTGGGCAATCTACCTCCTGCCTCAGAAACCCAAGGAGGGGGTCACTATGAATCAGGAACACTTGATGGCAGTGAGTGAATGACTAAAGATGATGAGTATCTTTTCATGTGCTTATTGGCCATTTGTATACATTCCTTGGAGAAATGTCTATTTAAATCCTTTGTCCATTTTTCAACTGGATTATTTGTCTTTATGTTAAGAGCTGCTTATATATTCTGGATATATAGCCCTTATCAGATATATAATTTACAAATATTTTTCCCTATTTTCTAAGCTGCCTTTTCACTTTCTTTATGGTATCCTTTGATGAAATCTAACTTTTTAAAATTTTTTGTTTGGTCACAGACTTTAGGTATCACATGTGATAAACTACTTCCTACTACAAAGTCATGAAGATTTACACCTACATTTTTTCCTAAGAGTTTTATAGTTTCCGCTTTTACATTTAGGTTTTAGATCCATTTTTACTTAATTCTTATAAATAGCATGAGGCAGCTTCATTATTTGCATGTAGATTAAACACTTGTAGCTGTTCAACCTTTTCTGAAAATACTATTCCTTCCCCATTGAGTAGTCTCAGCACTTTTGTCAAAATCAACTGGCCCATAAATGTATGGGTCTATTTCTTGTTTTTAATTCTAGTCCATTAGTCTATATCATTCCTTATGCCAGAACCACACAGTCTTGATTACTGTAACTTGGTATTTAGTTTTAAAAAACCTTATAACAGTGTAGTCAATTTTAGCAGGGTCCATTCTAAATGACAAAATCATCTATTCTAGAGTACAAACTCTGAAAGTAATTTAGGCAAAGGAATCTGAAGGTTGATTTATTTAGACTGATTTAATAGCGGCCATTACATTTTTATTTAAAACAAAAAATTTCATGTAACAAATCATGAGTTGATTCATCTCAAACATGAAAACCAAACCAACCCACTGCCATTGAGTTGATTCCGACTCATAGAGACCCTAGAAGACAGAGTAGAACTGTCTCATTGGGTCTCCAGAGATGTAAATATTTATGGAAGCAGACTGCTTCATCTTTCTTCTGAGGAGTGGCTGGTGGGTTTGAACCACTGACCTTTTGGTTAGCAGCCAAATGCCTTAACAACTACACCACCAGAGCTCATTTTCAAATGAGAGAGAGCTTAAATCTGGCTCTCATTTTCTGCCTTCTCATTTTCATAAGCACCTCACACCTATTAGCAACATTTCCTTTACACACTGTTACTGGAATAGAAAGGGGAATATACAAAAATATTCAGAGGGTGGGAATGGGGTTGGGGAAAGGCATATGAGATTTAAACAAGAAATTCTTTCTGATCTGACTAAAAATTGCTACTTTGATGTTTTATAGATGACCCACAAAAACGCCTTACTCCAATGATAATTTTAGTTTTCCTCTCTACTGGCTTAAAGAGCAAATTGACCAAATGGCTATCAAATTTTGAAACCGCAATTTTTGACCTATCCAGAATCATTATCAATTAAACAATACTTCTAACTTCCTACCTGCTGACATTTTTCATAAAAGAAAAGTAAGTTTAGTTCCAGAAGATCTCTGGTATCTGAGTAAAACAATTTTCAAATTCTCATTTCCTTCAACAGTATTAGGTATTAAATTTAATGAATTAAGCTCCTGTCCCAATAAGGGTCTCAGAACCAAATTCAATACAGTGTTCTATGTTTGCCTTAAAATAAATATATTTCATAACACATAATAGAATATAAATTAATATCTTATCGAGTTTGGCTATCCAGTATGGTAGTTGCTAGCCATACGTCCATAATTTAAAATCTAAATTAATTAAAACTATTAAAATTAAAAATTCAGTCCCTCAGTCACACTGGTCACATTTTAAGTTCTCAACACTTGCAGTAGTTAGTGGGTACTATATTGGACAGTCAAATATATAGAACATTTCCACAATTGCAGAAAATTATGTTCAACAGCAATATAGAACTGAAAATAATCATTGAGGATCATATTTACATTAAAGCCAAAAAAAAAAAAAAAACCAAACCCACTGCCATCGAGTCAATTCTAAATTATAGTGACCCCCATTGGGTTTCCAAGGCTGTGAATTTTTACAGAAGTAGATTGCTTCATCTTCCTCCCACAGTGTAGACGCTGGGTTTGAACTGTTAACCTTCTGGTTAGCAGTCAAATGCCTTACCGATATGCCACCAGAGTTCCTTATTTCCATTAAGGATGAGTGCAAAAAGTAAATAAGATTACCTTTATCATGAATAAGAATGGCAGATAACTGCTGATTTGACCTTCACAACCAAATAAGTGGTAAACAAAATATATCTAAGTTAGGTTTGATGACAAGTTCATATAGCAGATTATAAGTGATACATAAATATAATCATTATTAAGATTATAACAGATAGTACTATTATAGTTCAGTAGTATAAGTATAGGTCTAAAATGGTTAGTTTTTAAGCTGACAAGACTGTACTAGCATAGGTCAGACAGCTCTGAGCAGGCTTTTTGGCCATGAGATATAGTGAAAAGAAATGAGTTCTGAAGTCAACCAAACCACTAAAATAGAGGTTCTATCACCTTCTGCCTGAGACACCTTAAATTCACTGAGCCCCAGTTTCTTCATTGGCAAAAGTTAGATAACAGTATATGTCACAAAAGACTGTTGGAAAGATTAAATAATTTAAAACATGTAAATCATTTAGCAGTGTTTCTAGGCAAATTAAGAATTCATTAAACATTTCTAGTCTGGAAAAGACTGAATTCTAACAAGTAAAAGCTCTAGAGGTGGGGGATAGAGTTGAACTAGTTCTAAAGAACATTAAATGAGAAGGTAAAGGCAATTTAAAGTACAGTAAAAACGTTAATCACTTTATTCAAGTTTCAGATATACACTGTCATATATATATATACGAATAGGAGCTCTAGTAGCATAGTGCCTAAGGCACTTGATTGCTAACCAGAAGGCTAGTAGTTCAAACCTACCAGCCACTCCTCCGAAGGAAGGTTGGGCAATCTACTTCCGTAGTGATACTGCCTCAAAAACCTAAGGAAGGGTCGCTATGAGTTGGGTTCGACTGGATGGGCAGTGAGTTTGGTTTTATATACATATGAATAAACTGTTGTGCCAGTAATAAACACTTTAAGGACTGGGTAAAACAGGAAAGGCACTGACAGACATTTTTCCCAATAAATCTACTAGCTTAGGAGCTTTAATTAAATTTATTCCAAAACTCTTACTTCCCTAAAAATGACACCCAAAGGTCACCTTAAAAACTTGTTCCCACAGGTTGCATCTAGCTATGGACATAATCTATGGCTTAAGACTTCACGTAACTAAGAATAAACACATATGATCACACATAGTATTTAGAGCTGTAGTATGTGTAGTCTAATATTAATCAGGCAGCTTTCATGTTATAATAATCTTTTCTTAATGGTTTCTTTCCCTTAATTTTCTATTGTTCTCTTTCTGAACTCATTCACAAACAAGCCCTCCTTTCTCAGAGGAAACAAACTGAAATATTATGTGAATCGAAGTATGAAGATTACATTGATGTAAGACTGAGATTTGCTTTAAAGAAAAAAAAAATCAATGGGGGGTGAGTGGTTGCAGAGTATGCTTGGATTGATAACTGCAGAAGCAATCAGGGGTGCAGGAAGGTTCATTCCTTTTATATATATGTGATCTATATAACAAACTTAAAACAATGTATGAGTGAATGACATTGGTAACTAGAAATTCTGTACTGGGTCATTTCACTTGTAAATTCTTTTCTTTCTAGAAAATGTATTAGGTCTTGCTTGTTGTCTGTTATGTGCCGTGGAGTCAGACCCGACTCATAGCAATCTCTCCTTGGGTTTCCGAGGCAGTATCACTACGGGAGTAGATTGCCCCATCTTCATTCTGAGGAGTGGCTAGTGGGTTTGAACTGCCAGCCTTCTGGTTAGCAGTCAAGTGCCTTAGGCATTACACTACCTGTCAATTATCTTTGCTTTTCCTTCTATTTGTCCACAAAAATGTAACAGAAAGGTCCTCTTGATTGACAAAAGTATACCATTAACTTTGGCCACAGAAATTGACTTTAGAGTTATAAGCTTGGGAATCAAGTTTAGTTCAGGGACAACTAACTACTTTGACCTTAAAAAGAAAAGTTCCAAATCATTCCTCTACAAAACCACGAACTTCTACTCCTTCAAGTTAGGTGAATTTGTAGAACATGCAAATATTCACAAACTTTCTTGATTTCAGGAAGGAAAAAAAGAAAAGAAAAGCTGAACTGCAAAATTTTAAACTGCTATGGTCAATTTCCACCACTGGTCAGTCAGTTTATCATACTGTGGTGACTTGCACGTTGCTGTGAAGCTGGAGGCTATGCCAGCGGCATTTCAAATTCAGGAAACTTACAAATTTCCAATTTTGGGAAGAACACGCTCACCATTTCTCAAGCTGAAAGAACTAAAAAAAAATTCTAGCTTCAAGTTGCAATACTGAAGGATTTTATGGGCAAAATACTGAATGTTGCAGGAAGCATCAAAAGAAGATGGAAGGAATACACAGTCACTGTGCCAAAAAGAACTGGTCGATGTTCATCTATTTCAGGAGGTAACATAAGACTAAGAACCCATGATACTGAAGAAGTAAGTCAAAACTGCACTGAAGGAATTGGTGAAAAACAAGGCTCCAAGAATTGATGGAATACCTACTGAGATGTTTCAACAAATAGATGTTGTGTTGAAGGTACTTACTTGGCTATACGAAGGACTTTGGAAGACAGCTACCTGGCCAACTGACTGAAAGAGACCATTTGTGTACCCATTCCAAAGAATGGCAATCCAGCAGAATGTGGAAATTATCAAACAATATCATTAATATCACACACAAGTAAAATCTTGCTGAAGATAATTCAAAAATGGTTCCAGCAGTATATTGACAGGAACTTCCAGAAATGCAAGCTGGATTCAGAAGATATGGAACAAGGGATATCATTGCTGATGTCAGATGGATCTTGGCTGAAAGCAAAGAATACCAAAAAGATGTTTACTTGTGTTTTATTGAGTATCCAAAGCATTCAACTGTGTAAATCATAACAAATTATGGATAACACTGTGAAGAACGGGAATTCCAGAGCACTTATTTGTCCTCATGAGAGAAGGCTGCCATTCAAACAGAAGAAGGAGAAACTGCACGGTTTAAAATCAGTAAGGAAGTGTGTCAGGACTGTATCCTTTCACCACACTTATTCAATCTGTGTGCTGAGCAAATAATCTGTGAAGCTGGACTACACGAAGAAGAATGCAGCATAAGGTTTGGAGGAAGACTCATTAACAACCTGTGATATACAGATGACACCACTGTGCTTGCTGAAAGTGAAGATGACTTGAAGCACTTACTGATGAAAATTAAAGACTACAGTCTGCAGTATGGATTACATCTCAACATAAAGAAAATGAAAATCCTCACAACTGGACCAATAAGCAGCATCAGGATAAATGGAGAAACAACTGAAGTTGTCAAATATTCTATTTCACTTGGTCCACAATCAATACCAATGGAAGCAGCAGTCAATAAATCAGACGATGTACTGCCCTGGGCAAATCTGCTGCAAAAGACCTCTTTAAAATGTTGAAGAGCAGAGATGTCACTTTGAAGACTAATATGCACCTGACCCAAGCCATGTTATTTTCAATTGCCTCATATGCATATGAAAGCTGGACAATGAATAAGGAAGACCGAGGAAGAGTTAATGCTTTTGAATTGTGGCGTTGGCAAAGAATACTGAAAATACTGGACTGCTAGAAGAACAAACATACCTGTCCTGGAAGAAGTACAGCCGGAATGCACCTTGGAAGTGAGAATGGCTAGACTTTTTCTCACATACTTTGGTCATGTTGTAAGAGGGGACCATTCCCTGGAAAAGCATACCATGCTTGGTAAAGGAGGGTCAGCAAAAAAGGGGAAGGCCCTCAATGAGATGGATTGACACAGTGTCTGCAATGATGGGCTCAAGTATAGCAAGTACTGTGAGAATGGCACACAACCAGGAAGTGTTTCACTCCATTGTGCACAGGGTTGCTATGAGTTGGAGCTGACTCCACGGCACTTAACAACAACATAACAACATGGTCAATTTCAACAGAGCCAAACTGAGATGTTATTGCTTTGAAATAAACCTACAAAAATAGTGTTGTAGAGAAAAATGGGCTTTTCTTTGTTTTACAGTATAAAGTTTCCTTTTCAAAAAGTATAGGAGCTAAAATAAAACATATAGCCAACTAAGTTCCTACCTCATCTTGTTCTTCCTTCATAGTCTCAGAGCCCTCAAATGTTTTCAGAGACAGTTAAGAATGGCAGGGATGGCAGAGGGAGTAATGAAGAGGCCCAGGTATCTACGTGACTACGTGATACTGCTGTCCTTCAAGCAGAGGTCGTGAATGCCACTCTGGCTTATAGAAGGATTTGCTTTGGCCCTAGACTACTTTTATGGAATTCAGATTAGTTGCTAACATTTAAAAATTAGAATATTTGACACTAAAAAAAAAAAAAGGTTGTTTTTTTTTTTTAAAAAAAACTAAGAGATCTAGCAGTGTTGGATAGGTTTTTTGGTATGACAATCATTGGCTAGAGCTGAGTAGCAACTGTCCCCCTAAGACATGAGGCATGTGCTACTTTGCAATACCTACCTGACTCTTGAATTGGTTTCAACAAAAGTTGATGGAAATTTTGAAGTGGATCTACAGTATCAAAGTCAGCCAAGATGTGTATTTATTTCATAAGTTGAACATGGCAGCCATGTAATTTCTGTGGTATAAGGAACTATCTTTCCTTTAATATTTCAATAGCTGACAAAAGAGTTGCCAAATGGGAAATTGTTCAGATGTATCGGGATACCAGCTCTGCTTTAAAAATTAACTATCCAATCTCCTACCTACCCACTGGCACCAAGTCAATTATGACTCACAGCAATCCTATAGGGCAGAGTAGAACTGCCCCATAAGGTTTCCAAGGCTGTAATCTTTATGAAAGCAGACTGCCACATCTTTCTCCCACAGAACAGCTGGGGAGTTCGAACCACCAACTTTTTAGTTAGCAGCTAACCACGTAACCACTGTACTGCTAGGGTTCACAAATCCAGCACAGTTCCTGGCATATGGTAAATATTCTATAAATTATTGCTGTAAAATGAATCATAAGCAGACTTATCAAAGGATGGCCAGGCAAGAGAGTATCTTAGAATCAGAAATCCTTAGCTTTGGTCTTGCCTTAAAGTTCGTGTACATTTCTCCCTTAACTGGCAGTTACCTAATTATGTCATCATCCTACCCATCTGTTCCTATGACAACTTAAATTAATATCCAGGAGAAGTCTGCATTAATAAACATTTATGTTAACCTTCACATACATATTGAGTTTCATATTCTGCAAATTGATTCAGTCTATAAAAAGAAAAACCAGGAATTCATAAAAACATGAAATGTCATTGCTGCATTGATTCTTCAAATTCCCTTTGGAATAGCCAGTCTAATTACATCCTGAGAATGATTAACTATCATTTGACCTGAATTTTTTAGAAGGTTTCCTTAAAACATTCCTAAATGAAAAGGGCATGTGTAGCTAATTGCCTCCATTAATAAATGCCTCCTTGACCATGAGACAAGAACTGGATGGTGCATGGCTACCACTACTGGGTATTTTGATCAAAGATTCTATAAAATAATCCCTATCAAAAGATGGGAGATGCAGAACAGAATTCCAAATTCTCATGGACTCCAGAACTCATGGAACCATGGAACTACATGAACCTCCTTAACTATTGCCTTGAGATAATCTTTAAACCTTAAACCAAAAAGACCTGAGTCTTTTTAAAATAAAACAATACTTCAGATTAACTTGTAAAAAAATGTCTTGAGCATTATGCTCTTTTAAGATCTATATGGGATCAAACTGACAACTGCAACTTGAAAGATTAGGTAGGAAACTTAGGGATACTGAGTTTATGTTAAAGGGGAAAGAACAACTCAGAAAAGGAAGGTGAAAATGGCTGCACATATTGAAGAATGTAATTAATGTCATCAAATTATATATGTAGAAACAGTGAATTGGTGTCTGTTTTGTTTTGTATATTCTTAACAATAATGTGAAATAAATATTGTTACTTAAAAAAGTGAAAGATTTGTACACTGAAAACTATACATCATTACTGAACGAAATTAAAGAAGATCAAAATAAATGAAAAAGAAAATGATAAATGAAAAAAAGTTAAAATGAAAAAAGGATGCATTGATATCATTTTATAAGGTGATCAAAATAAAGGCTAATAAGAAAATAGCATATTGATTTCTAGAGTACTTACTGTACCATCATATTTATTTAGTAGCAAAATAAAGTTGTGGTCTCATAACAGATATTTTGCAGTCTGAGGAGCTGATAATCTAAATTAGATATCTCAAGAGAAATAGCAATTAAATATTGAAGACTCAGAAAAGAATTGTTTAGATTGTGAAGAATCTGAAAACCACAACATATGAAGAATGGATGAAATTATGGAAAAATGTTTGGAAAGAGGGGTGTCCAGCAATCTTCAAACATATAACAGAGCCTTGCAGCAGTATTGTTAATAAGTAGCTAAAATGGGAGGCTGTATGATGTGATCAAAAGACCAGTAAACTGAGAGTTAAGAACTTGTAATTCAAGTTTTGACCTTGCTATTAAAAGCTATGTTTGAGATCTTACTTAGATAAATCACTTAACCTCTCTGGGTCTCAAACAAGTCTCTTCTATTGTTGTTGTTATTTGCCGTCTAGTCGGCCCGACTCATAGCGACCCCTCCTTGGGTTTCCGAGGCAGTATCACTACGGAAGTAGGATTGCCCAACCTTCCTTCCGAGGAGTGGCTGGTGGGTTTAAACCGCCAGCCTTCTGGTTAGCAGTCAAGTGCCTTAGGCACTATGCTACCAGAGCTCCCTCTCTTCTATTAAATAGCCAATAATATAAGGATCCTTCAGGTTTAGAATTCTGATTCTGTGATGTAAAAAGTTATTTTGTCTAAAAGCATTTAAAATAAATTTAGATTCCTTAAGTGTGATTCTATTACTATTATTGTAGATGGCTGATTTTCACTTCCTTTAAGGTAAATAAGTTGTAGGATGTATATCTCTCCAGGTTCAATTCATCTTCCCATGGCTTAGTTGTATTTCTCAACATATCCTTTGCTAGACCCAGGCTTGAGTTTGTACCAAGTGGCTTTCATTCTCTGCTGCCATTTAAACGAGTAAACCATTTAGTTCATTTCTACCTTTGTACTACACAGTTACAACTTTCTCCCTTAAGACTCAAATAGCAATCTTTCTGCCCTCATCCTCTTAAATTGTTAAACTTCACAGATTAATTCCCTGAGAATTTCTAAACTTCATGTGGTTGTTCTTTCAGGTCTATTCAAGAGATGATTTAAAGAATAATATGCACAAAGCAACTCAATAGACAGATACATGTCATAGAGTAGACACTTCAACCTCCAAATTGGTGTTTTGGATCTCATTCCCTTATACTTTCGCAAAAACCATCAGCATTGATTATCCCTTCTTCCCTTTGCATCTTCTAATTCTCCACCCCCCCCCCTTTTTTTAAAGAAGCATTTACATAAGCTAAGCATCATGCTTCTTAAAAACTAACAAAAATGTATCCTTAGGTGTTACTTCAGGAGCATTGGTGGTGCAATAGTTAAACACTTGGCTGCTAACTCAAAGGCTGGCAGTTCAAATCCACTCAGAGATTCCACAGGAGAAAAGACATGGCAACCCACACCCATAAAGATCACAGCAGCCCAGGTAACATTCTGAGGCAGTTCTACTCATGTGGTCAGTATGAGTCAAAATTGATGGCACACAACAACAATCCTTATTTTGGAGTCCCTGGGTGGTGCAAATGGTAAAGAGCTCTGCAACAAACCAAAGGTTGGTAGTTTGAACACACCCAGAGGCAGTACATAAGAAAGGGATGGTCATCTGCATCTAAAAAAAGGATCAAAACCATGAAAACCCAATGTAGCTCAGTTTTACTATGCAACACGTGGGGCTCCCATGAGTCAGAATCAATTTTATGGCAACTAATATAATCCTTATTGTTGCAGAGCTCTTTACCATTTGCACCACCCAGGGACTCCTAAATAAGGATTGTTGTTGTGTGCCATCAATTTTGACTCATACTGACCACATGAGTAGAACTGCCTCAGAATGTTACCTGGGCTGTGATCTTTATGGGTGTGGGTTGCCATGTCTTTTCTCCTGTGGAATCTCTAAGTAGATTTGAACTGCCAGCCTTTGAGTTAGCAGCCAAGTGTTTAACTATTGCACCTGACTCTCTAGCTTTCAGTCACCCTTTTTAACAGAGTTCTTTGAAATCACTTTCTAAATTAACTATATTAGTTTCTTCAACACCACTTGTCTGTCAGTTTTTAATACCATGTTGGCTTGTGTGTTGTTGTGATGCTGTAAGCTATAACATAAGTATTTCAAATACCAGCAGGGTCACCCATTGTGGACAGGTTACAGCGGAGACTGCAGACAAAGACATACTAGGAAGAGCGATGCAGCCATCCACTTCTGAAAATATTGACCACTGAAAATCTTATTAATAGCAGTGAAACACTATCTGATATACCACTGCAAAACTTTATGAACAGCAATGAAACAATGCCTAATGTAGTGCTGGAAAATGAGTGCCTTAGGTTAGAAAGCACTCAAAATATGACTAGGGAAGAGCTGCATCCTCAAAGTATGTTGTTGTTGTTATATGCTGTCGAGTCAGCCCCAACTCATAGCGACCCCTCCTTGGGTTTCCAAGGTGGTATCATTACGGAAGTAGATTGTCCAAGCTTCCTTCCGAGGAGTGGCTGGTGGGTTTGAACCACTAGCCTTCTGGTTAGCAGTGAAGTGCCTTAGGTATAGTCAAGTTTAATGACATGTATGTAGTAAAGCTTTTGGTACCTTCATGTACTAATGCAGCACAACTGTAAACAAGAAAAAGAGCTGCAAATATCCATTAATAATTGGAACATGGAATGTACAAAGTATGAATCAAGAAAAATTGGCAGTTGTCAAAAATGAAATGGAATACATAAAGATCAATATCATAGGCATTAATGAACTGAAATGAACTGGTATTGGCCATTTTTAATCAGACAATAGTATGGTCTGCTATGTGGGGAGTGACAAATTGAAGAGGAATGGTGTCACATTCAAAATCAAAAAGAACATTTCAAGATCTACCCTGCAATATAATGCTGTGATGTACAACCTCAGTATCACTACTTAAAACAAGGCCAGGAGCTGACTGTGGAATAGACCATCAATTGCGCATATGCAAGTTCAAGATGAAGCTGAAGAAAATTAATTAAGTCCATGACAGCCAAAACATGACCTTGATTATATGCCACCTGAATTTAGAGACCTTCCAAAGACTAGATTTGACACATTGAATACCAATGACCGAACACCAGATGAGTTGTGGGATGACATTAAGAAAATCACACATGAAGAAAGCAAAAAGGTCATTAAAAAGCCAGGAAAGGTAGAAAGAATAGCATACTACACAAAAACATTGTTCTATATCCTACTTTGATGAGTAGTGACTAAAATAATTTTTTCCCTTAATTATTATTCTGATTTGGGCAAAAGTTTACAGAGCAAATTCATTTTCCATACAGTAGTTCACATACACTTTTGTCTCATGACATTGACTGCAATTTCCCACAATGAAACAGCTCTCTTCCCACTTCCTTCCCATAGTTACCTCTTCCCTGTGTCCTTCCCTCCCATGTACTTCTGCCCCCTGAGCTATCTCCCTGTGTATACACAGCCCTCCTATTCTCCCATGATTGATCTCTCCAAGGACTTTATCTACCTAATGTAAATGTTCAGCTCATATGCCTGTCTTTTGTTTGGCTGGAAGCCACAGGAGTGGGTTCAATTCCAGACCTACAGGGCAGCTAGTGGCCATAGTCTCAAGGGTTCCACCAGAATTTATCATACCAGCAAACCTGGTCCTTTTTTTTTTTTTTTAAATGATTTTGAGTTTTGCTCCACATTTTCTTTTACTCTATCCAGGATCTCCTATACAGATCCTGCTCTGAGTGGTTGACAGTGGTAGCTGGGTACCATCTAGTTCTTCTGGTGTCATAGTCATATAAGCTGAGGATTGCATAGTATACCAGTCGCTTGGACTAACTATTTCCATGCATCTTTCGTTTTCTTCATTCTTTTATGCTCCATCACTGCATCTAGATTGCTGCTTGCAAGCTTTTAAGATCCCAAGTGACTAGGGTCTTAAAAGCTTGCAAGTGGCTATCTAAGATTCAACAATTAGTCTCTTGTCCAGAGCAAAGAAGAATAAAGAAAACCAAACATGCACGGAAACAATTAGTCCAAGGGACTAGTGGACCATGTGCACCTCAGCGCACAAAACCATGAGACCAGAAGAACTTGATGTCACCCAGCTACCACTGTTAACCACTCAGAAAGGGATCAGTGTAGGAGATCCTGAATAAAGTGGGAGATAAATGTGGAACAAAACTCAAAATCATAAAAAATGCCAGCCTTACCAGTCTGATAGAGATTGGTGAAACCCCTGAGACTATGTCCCCAAGGCATCCTTCCAACCTGGAATTGAACTAACTCCTGTGGCTTCCACCCAAACAAAACACAGATGTATAAGGTGAACATTTACACCAGGTAGGCACACTCCTTAGAATAAACAACCATGGAAGATCAGAAGTGCAGTATTTTCACAGGGTGATAGCTCAGAGGGCAGGAATGCAAAGGAAGGAAGGAGAAAGAGAAAAGGTAACACAGGGAGGAAGTAGGAAGAGAGCTATTCCATTATGGGGATTGCAATCGGTGTCATGAAATAAAATGTATGTGAGCTCTTATATGAAAAATGAATTAGCTCTATAAACTTTCACCCAAATCACAAATAAATAAATAAAAGATCTATCCTGAAGTACAATGCTGTGAGTGATAGGATAAGATCCATACGTCTACAAGACCAGTTAATACGACCATTATACAAATTCACACACCAACCACTAAAGCCAAATTTGAAGAAATTGAAGATTTTTATGAACTTCTGCAGTCTGAACTCAATGACAAATGAAATCAAGATGCATTGATAATTACTGGTGGTAGGAAGGGGAAAGTTGGTAACAAAGAAGCTTCAGTAGTTGGAAAATATGGCCATGGTGATATAAATGACACCAGAGATTGCACAATAGAATTTTGCAAGATCAATGATTTATTCATTGCAAATATCTTTTTCAACAACATAAAAGGTGACTATACACATGAACCTGACCAGATGGAATACACAGGAATCATATTGACTACACCTGTGGAAGGTAATGGAGAAGCTCAGTATCATTAATCAAAACAATGTTAGGAGGTGACTGTGGAGCAGACCTCCAACTGCTCATTTTCAAGTTCAAGCTGAAGCTAAACAAAATAAAAACAAGTCCATGAGAGCCAAAATATCACCTTGATTATATCCCACCTGAAGTTCGAGACCATCTGAAGAAAAGATTTGACACACTGAACACCAATGACTAAAGAACAGGCTAGTTATGAGATGACATCAAGAACATCATACATGAGGAAAGCAAAAGGTCATTAAAAAAGCAGGAAGGGAAGAAAAGACCAAAATGGATGCCAAATAAGACTTTAAAACTGACACTTGAACAGAAAGTAACTAAAGTGAATGGAAGAAATGATGAAATAAAAGAGCTGAACAGAAGCTTTCAAAGGGTGGCTTCAGAAGACAGAGTAAAGTAGTAAAATGATGTGTGCAAAGACCTGGAATTAGAAAACCAGAAGGGAAGAACACATTCAGCACTTCTCAAGCTGAAAGAACTGTAGGAAAAATTCAAGCCTCCTGTTGCAATATCAGAGGATTCTATGGGCAAAATATTGAATGAGGCAGGAAGTATCAAAAGAGGATGGAAGAAATACAGAGAGTCACTGTATCAAAAAGATTTGGTCAACGTTCAACCATTTCAGGAGATAGTATATGATCAAGAACCAATGTTATTTAAGGAAGAAGTCCAAGCTGCATTGAAGAATTTGGTGAAAAACAAGGCTCGAGGAACTGATGGAATGCCCAGTGAAATGTTTCAACAAACAGATGCAGCGTTGGAGGTGCTCATTCATTTATACCAAGAAATCTGGAAGATAGCAACCTGGCCAACCAACTGGAAGAGATCGATATTTGCACCCATTCCAAACAAGGTGATCTAAGAGAATGTGGAAATTATCAAACAATACCATTATTATCACATGCAAATTTTGCTGAAGATAATTAAACTACTATTGCAGCAGTATATTGACACTCTACTTCCAGAAATTCAAGCTGGATTCAGAAGAGGACATGGAATGAGGAATATCATTGCTGATATCAGATGGATCTTAGCTGAAAGCAAAGAATACCAGAAATATGTTTCCAAAACCAAACCAAAGTCACTGCCGTTGAGTCAGATCTGACCTGCAGTGACCCCTCCTTGGGTTTCCGAGGTGGTAGCACTACGGAACTAGATCACTCAATCTTCCTTTCGAGAAGTAGCTGGTGGGTTTGAACCACCAACCCTCACCTGTGTTTTATGGACTGCAAAGACATTCAACTATATGTATCATAACAAAATACGAATAACAATGCAAAGAATGATAATTCTAGAATATTTTGTTGTGCTTATGAGGAAACTGTACATAGACCAAAGGAGCTCTGGTGGCATAGTGCCTAAGGCACTTGATTGCTAACCAGAAGGGTGGCAGATCAAAGCCACTCCAAGGAAGGAAGACTGGGCAATCTACTTCCATAAAGATTTACCACCTTGAAGACCGAAAGAGGGTCACTATGAGTCAGAATCAACTCCATCAAAGTGAGTTTGGTTTTGTTTTCTTTGGTACATAAACCAAGAAGCTGTCACTGGAACAGAACAAGGGAAGCTACATGGTTTAAAATCCAGAAGGGTGTGCATTAGGGTTTTATCATTTCACTATATGTATATATGTATATGTATATAGGAGCTCTGGTAGCATAGTGCCTAAGGCACTTGACTGCTAACCAGAAGGCTGGCGGTTCAAACCCACCAGCCACTCCTCAGAAGGAAGGCTGGGCAATCCTACTTCCATAGTGATACTGCCTCGGAAACCCAAGGAGGGGTTGCTATGAGTCGGGGGCGACTTGACGGCAAATAAAACAACATATGTATATATATATAAAAACTCACTGCCGCCGAGTTGATTCGAACTCGTTGCAAGCCCTCCTTGGGTTTCCAAGGCAGTATCTCTATGGAAGTAGATTGTCCAGTCTTCCTTCCAAGGAGTGGCTGATGTAAAAGCCAAGGAAATGTTTATCTTTGGAAGGAAATTTTCTTTGTTGGTTACCAGTGGTGGAAGGGGAGGGTGGGGAACACGGTTAGATAGATAAGAGACAAGCATTGATTTGGGTGAAGAGAAGGGCAATATACCAAATGTGAGTGACCAATATGGTGGCACTGAGGAAGAGAAAGACATAGAGAGGTATGTGGGAGGTAAAGACAACAAAGATAAACACTTTTGCACATACAGTACTGCGTTGTCAGTGAAGGCAAATATGAGTATACGAGTAGATAGATGGGGGAACAGGCTGAACTATTAGGTATGTCTATGAAGCAGGGAGTGTACCTAAGAACATGTATAGTATTGGCAGACAATGATCCTATAAGTTTATGTGTAAGATCTGAATTCCCAGGTGTATAATAGAGCTGACAAGGGGCAAGGTTGTAGTCACTGCTTGGTCATAGCCAGCTACCCAGAGTGACTGAGTAGTTGAGCTTTTGGGCTTGGGACCACAGTCGCAGAGGACATCAAGCTCAATTGGTATAACACACTACACAAAACTGTTCCACCTCCTACTGTGGCAAGTAGCCACTGGGATCTTAAAAGCTTGCGAACTGCCTTCTAGATGCAACGATGGGTCTCTCCTCATCTAGAGCAAAGAAGAATGACAAAAACCAAAAATTCATGGAAACAATTAGTCCTAG
>NW_006922413.1:744176-757237 GCF_000298275.1 Orycteropus afer afer
TATGAGTTGGGTCCGACTCAATGGCACATAACAACAACAACAACATCACCTACTATGCTGTTGGTTGGTTGGTATGTGCCATCGATTCGGACCCAACTCACAGCAACCCCTCCTTGGGTTTCCGAGGCAGTATCACTACGGAAGTAGATTGCCCAGCCTTCCTTCCGAGGAGTGGCTGGTGGGTTTGAACCACCAGTCTCCTGGTTAGCAATCAAGTGCCTTAGGCACTACGCTACCAGAGCTCCAACCTACTATGCTAGGAATGACAAATTAAAGAGGAATGGCATGGAATTTATTGTCACAAAGAATGTATCAAGATCTATTCTGAAGTACAATGCTCTTAGTGATAGGATAATATCCATACACCTACAAAGAAGAGCACTTAATACCACTATTATTTAAATTTATGCACCAAGCACTAAAGCCAAAGAAGAGGAAATTGAAGAATTTTACCAACTTCTTCAGTCTGAGATTGATGAAACATACAATCAAGATGTATTATTACTGGTGACTGGAATGTGAAAGCTGCAAACAAAGAAGAATCACCTGTAGCTAGACAATATTGCCCTGGTGACAGAAATGATGCCAGAGATCTCATGACAGAATTTTGCAAAAGTAATGACTTATTCCTTGCAAATACCTTTTCTCAACAACATAAACAGTGGGTATACACGTGGATCTCATGAGATGGAATATACAGGAATCAGACTGAGTATACATCTGTGGAAAGAGACAATGGAGAAGCTCAATCTCCTCAGCCAAAACAAGGCCAGGAGCTGACTGTGGAAAAGACCACTAATTGCACATAGCAAGGTCAAGCTGAAGCTGAAGAGAATTAAAACAAGTCCATGAGAGACAAACTAGACCTTTATTACATCCTTCCTGGATTTAGAGACCATCTAAAGAAAAGATTTGACACATTGAACGTGAATGACTAAAAACCAGACAAACTGTGGGATGACATCAAGAACATCATCCACGAAGAAAGCAAAAGGTCACTGAAAAGACTGGAAAGGTAGAAAAGACCAAAATGGATGTCAGAAGAGATTCTGAAACTTACTCTTGAATGGGGAGTAGCTAAAACAAATGAAAGAAATGACAAGATAAAAGAGCTGAACAGAAAATTTCAAAGAGCAGCTCCAGAAGACAAAGTAAAGTATTATATCGAAATGTGCGAAGACCTGGTGTTAGAAAACTAAAAGGGAAGAACACACTTGGCATTTCTCAAGCTGAAAGAACTGAAGGAAAAATTCAAGCTTCAAGTTGCAATACTGAAAGATGCCAGAGGCAAAATATTGAATCATGTAAGACATATCAAAAGAAGATGGAAAGAATACAGAGTTACTGTACAAAAAAGAATTAGTCCATGTTCCTCTATTTCAAGAGGTGGCATGTGATCAAGAACTAATGGTACTGAAGAAAGAAGTTGAAGCTGCGCCAAAGGAAAAACAAGCCTCTAGGAATTGACAGAATACACATTGAGGTGATTCAACAAATGGATCCAATGCTGGAGGCACTTGCTCGTCTGTTCCAAGAAATCTGGAGATAGCTACCTGGCCAACTGACTGGAATTTACCCACTGAAAATAAACATAATCCAATAGAATGTGGAAATATTGAAAAATATCATTAATATCACATACAAGTAAAATTTTGATTGAAGATAATTCAAAAATGGTTGCAGCTGTATATTGATGGGGAATTTCCAGAAATGTAAGCTGGATTCAGAAGAGGACATGAAAAAAGGGATATCATTGCTGATATCAGATGGATCTTGGCTGAAAGCAAAGAATACCAGAAGGATGTTTACTTGTGTTTTATTGAATATGCAAAAGCATTTGACTGTGTGGATCATAACAAATTATGGATAACATTGAGAAGAATGGGAATTCCAGAACACTTAATTGTGCTCCTGAGGAACTTGTACAAAGATCAGGAGGCTGTCGTTTGAACACAACAGGGGATACTGCATGGTTTAAAATCAGGAAAGGTGTACATCAGGGTTGTATCCTTTCACTATACTTATTCAATCTGTATGCTGAGTAAATAATCCAAGAAACTGGACTATATGAAGAAGAATGCGACATCAGGATTGGAGGGAGATTCGTTAACAACCTGTGATATGCACAACCTTGCTTGTTGAAAGTAAAGATGACTTGAAGCACCTACTGATGGTCAAAGACTACAGTTTTCAATATGGATTACATCTCCACATAAAGAAAACGAAAATCCTCACAACTGGAGCAACAGCATGATAAGTGGAGCAAAGATTGATGTTGTCAGGAATTTCATTTTACTTGGATCCACAACCAACACCAATGGAAGCAGCCAACAAGAAATCAGACATTATATTGCACTGGGCAAATCTGCTGTAAAAGACCTCTTTAAAGTGTTAAGGGGCAAAGATGCCACTTTGAAGATGTGCCTAACTCAAGTCATAGTCTTTTCAATAGCCTCATATAGATGTGAAAGTTGGATAATGCAGAAGGAAGATCAAAAAAAAAAAAAAAAAATGATGCAGTTGAACTGTGGTGTTGGTGAAGAATATTGAAAGTACTATGGGCTGCCAGAAGAACGAACAAACTGTCCTGGAAGAAGTGTAGCCAGAATGCTCCTTAGAAGTGAGAATGGCCAAACTTTGTCTTACCTACTTTGATCATGTTGTCAGAAGTGTATCATACACGGTAAAGAAGCAGGTCAGTGAAAAAGGGGAAGACCCTCAACAAGATGGATTGACACCATGACTGCAACAATGGGCTCAATAACATGGAAAGCAAATATATGTCACATATGTGAACACAAGCAAAAGAGGAGAAGGAAAAAGAATTATGTATAATTATGGTAACATCACAGGTGCTCTGGTGGTGCAGTGCCTAAGGCATTTTTTGACTGCTAACCAGAAGGCTGGCAGTTTATACCAATCAGCCGCCAATACTCAGAAGGAAGGTTGGGCAATCTACTTCTGTAGTGACACCGCCTCAGAAACCCAAGGAGGGGTTGCGGATCCAATCCAACGGCAGTGAGTTTGGTTTTGGTATGGTAATATCACAGTATAAGTTGAAGAAAAGGGGTTTTGTCAGACAGACCTAGGTTCTAAACCCAGCTGCTGTTTGGTGGGCAACTTGTTTTACCTATCACAGCCACAAGTTTCTCAATGAAAATTAGCAACACCACCATCACCAGGAACTTTTAGTAATTAAAAATCATAAATGAAAGTGTCATGCAGAGAACTTGTTTCACACCAAGAGCTACTCTTCTGCTATTTCAAATGGAGTTTGCATGCTTCTCCACAAAATAACTACTTTAAAACAAAAAAATCGGTTGAGATTCTTGGATGCAAGAATGATGAATAAAAGGAAAATGAGAACTGCACTAAACAATAAGCCTTACTTAGCATACCTAAAACAAATTAGGAAGGATTCTTTAAAAAACAAACAACAAAAAAGCCACTTAGGCAAACAAAATCTAATTTGTGAAACTCGATCATCTTGGGTAATATAGCAAATACAGTTAAGAATATTTAGCATGCTACCATGCCGAAGAATATCTATATAGAAATTTAACTATTATTAACTATTTAACATCCCATGCTTGTGGATAGGAAGATTGAATATTGTGAAAATGTCAATACTACTCAAAGCAATCTATATGTTCAATGCAATTCCAATCCAGATCCCATCAACATTCTTTAAGGGCATGGAAAACCCAATCACTGACTTTGTATGGAAAGGAGAGACCTCGGACAAGCAAAGAACTATTGAAGAACAAAGAAGGGGGTCTCACACTCCAGGATCTCAAAACCTACTATACTGTCACAGTAGTCATAACAGCCTGGTACTGGTACAATGACAGACATATAGACCAATGGAATAGAATTGAGAACCCAGAAATAGATCCATCATCAGCTGATTTTTGACAAAGGGTTGAAATCCATTATATGGGGAGAGACAGTCTCTCTGGCAAAACTGGATATCCATTTGCAGAAAAATAAAACAATATCTGCACCTCACACACACAAAAAACTAACTCCAGGTGGATCAAAGACTTAAATGTGAAACCTAAAATTATAAAGTTCCTCAAAGAAAAAATGGGCAAATTTAGGGGTCCTCATTTATGGCATAAATAGACTGTCAAACTTGATAAATGGGACATTCTAAAAATTAAATTTTCATGTGCTTCAAAAGACTTCTCCAATAGAGTAAAAAGAGAACCTACAGAATGGGAAAAAATATCAGTTCAAACCCACCAGCCACTCGGAAGAAGTTTGGGCAATCTACTTCAGTAAAGATTTACTGCTTCGGAAACCCAAAGGGGGTCGCTGGGAGTTGGAATAGACTCAAAGGCAGTTGAGTTTAGTATTTTTGGTTTACATCTGGCAAGGGACTTATCTCTAAAATATTTAGAAAATGCCAACATCTCAACATAAAAAGACAAACAATCCAATTTAAAAATGGGCAGAAGACATGAAGAGACACTTCACCAAAGAGGATATTCAGGTGGCCAATAAACACATGAAGAATGTTTACAATCATTAGCCATTAGAGAGATACAAATGAAAACAACAATGAGATACCATCTTGCCCCAGCACTAATAGCAAAGTTCAACAAGACAGAAAATAACTGATGCTGGTGAGGATGCTTTGGTAGCATAGTGCCAAAGGCACTTGACTGCTAACCAGAAGGCTGGCAGTTCAAACCCACCAGCCACTCCTCAGAAGGAAGGCTAGGCGGTCTATTTCCATAGTGATACCGCCTTGGAAACCCAAGAAGGGGTTGCTATGAGTCGGGTTCTATTCGATGGCACATAACAACGAGGTCAGGATGTGGAGAGACTGAGACTCTCATACACTGCTGGTGGGAATGTAAGATGATACAACCACTGTGGAAAGCAGTATGGAGATTCCTTGTTGTTGTTGTTGTTATGTGCTGTCGAGTCGGACTTGACTCCTTGGATTTCCGAGGCAGTATCACTACAGAAGTAGATTGCCCCATCGTCCTTCCGAGGAGTGGCTGGTAGGTTTGAACCGCCAGCCTTCTGGTTAGCACTCAAGCGCCTTAGGCACTATGCTACCAGAGCTCCCTGGAGATTCCTTAAAAAGTTGGAATTAGAAATCATTTGACCCAGTAATCCCCTTACTAGGTATATATCCTAAAAGTGTATGAGCCAGGACAAGAATAGATACATCCACACCCATTTTCCTTGCAGCACTATTCACAATAGCAAAGAGATGGAAAAACCTACGTGCCCGCCAACAGAAGAACAGATAGCCAAACTATGGTACATACACAGTGGAATACTATGCATCACAAAAGAATAATGCAGAATCTACAAAACACCACATAACATGGATGAACTTGGAGGACATTATTCTGAGTGAAATAAGTCAAACACAGAAGGACAGATATTGTGGTAGTTCATTTTCATGAAAAGTCAAGAAATGACTTATATATTCAACAAAACTTTCTTTGTTGTTTACCAGGGGTGGCAGGGGAGTGAAGGGAACACTCCTAGATAGGTAGAGACAAGTATTGAGTTGGCTGAAGGGAAGGGCAACGTACCAAATGTGTGTGATCAATACAGCGGCAATGAGGAAGAGAAAGACATAGACAGCTACATGGGAGGTACAGACAACAGAGATGAACCATTCTGCACATACAGTACTGTGTTGTCAGTGATGGCAAGCATTGATCTATGGGTGGAAAGATGGTGGACAGGCTGACCAATCAAGTGTGTGTAGGCCCATAACCATGATAGGGCTGGCAGACAATGTTTCTACAAGCTTATTTGTATGTGCTATGAGAATGTCCAGCTGTACAGTAGAGCTAACAAGGGACAAAATTGTGAATTCTTGGCAATAGCAAGCTACCCAGAGGAGCAAACAGTTGGACCTATGGGTTTGGGATCATGATCGCAGGAGACATCAAGCTCAACTGGCATAACATACTACACAAAAACATTGTTCCACATCCTACTTTGGTAAGTAGTGAATGGGACCTTAAAAGCTTGCAAGCAGACATATAGATGCAATGATGGGTCTCTCCTGATCCAGAGCAAAGAAGAATAAAGAAAATGAAAGATGCATGGAAACAATTAGTCCAAGGGACCAGCAGATCATGTGATACTCAGCCTATATAACCATGAGTGCAGAAAAACTAGATGGTGCCTGGATACCACTGTCAACCACTCAGAGGGGGATCGGTGCAGAAGATCCTGGATAGAGGGGGAGTATAATGTGGAATAAAAACCAAAATCATTGAAAGAAAAAAAAAAAAGACCAGGTTTACTGGTCTGATAGAGCCTGGTGAGACCCCTGAGACTCTAGCCCCTACTTACTGTTCAGGTCTGGAACTGAAATCACTCCTGTGGCTTCCAGCCAAAAAACAGACAGGCTTATGAGCTGAACATTTACATCAGGTAGATACATTATGTTCTGGTTACCTAGTGCCACTCTGACAAGAATATACCACAAATGGGATGGCCTTAACAAACAGGAGTTTATTCTTACAATTTGGAGGCTTTAAGTCCAAGGTCAAAGTGCCAAGCTCTAGGAGCTAGGTGAAAGCCCCTCAACCTTGGGGTCCAGCTCTGCCTCCTGCTCCCAGCCCACTGAAGCTAGAGGCATTTCTTCACTCAGACAGCTGCTGGCTGCTAAGGCAGACAAACCCAAGGTTGACAAGTAAAAAGGCACAGTCCTGATGTTACCAAACCACATGGCAGGCCATTAACTTGAGTCCACTGAAAGTCGCAAGGTTGGCAGATCATAGCAAGCTGCTAAGCAATGACATGGCTACATGCAGGGTCCAAGCATGCCATAGGCTAGAGACCATTCCCAAGGTTTTTCCTTCTATACAAGAAGCACACCACATCCCAAAGGCAGCTAACTCAGCTGCTTGTGGTAGATCCCACCATGAAGTTGATTGCCAGTCTCATCATGGGGATAACTACCATCAGCTGCCCAGCCACTCAACCAGGCCCAGCCAAGTTGACACACAAACATAACCATCACACACTACTTGGAGTGATCAATCATGGGAGACCAGAAGGGCAGTATTTGCAGAGGGAGACAACATGGAGAGGGGGCGGGAGTGCACTGGAGGGAAGAGGTAACTAACTACAGGGAGGAAGTGGAAAAGAGAGCTGTTACACTGTGGGGAATTGTAGTCAATGTCATGACAAAAAATGTGTATGAACTGGTATATGTAAAATAATTTGGCCTATAAACTTTCACCCAAATCATAATAATTTTTCTTTAAAAAATGAAGCACTGAAAAGTTATTACTTTCAATATGAATCATGCCTTAACACAGTATATAAAAATATTGTTCTGCATCTTACTTTGCTAAGTAACAACTGGAGTCTTAAGAGCTTGCAAGTGGACATAAGACACAGCAATTGGTATTTCTTCCTCTGGAGCAAAGAAGAAAGAAGAAAATCAAAGACACAAACATAGAAATAATTAGTCCAAGGGACTAATGAGAACCCCAGCCTACATGACCCTGAGACCAAAAGAATTAGATATGCCCAGCTAACACTGTCAACCACTTGGAAAGGGCTCAAAATTGGACATGATGGATAGAGTGGAAGAAAAATGTGGAACAAAACTCAAACTCACAAAAAATAGCAGGCTTACAGATCTGATAGAGACTGGTGAAAACCCCAAGACTATATATAGCTCCTTGTCATCCTGCAGGCCTGGAAATTGAACTCACTCCTGTGGCTTAACTTCTAGCCAAACAATAGACAGGCCTACAAGGTGAACAATAACAGCAGGTAGGTGCACTCCTTAGGAAAATTGACCATGGGGGATCAAAAGGCCAGTATTTGCACAGGGAGAAAGCTTAGAAGGCAAGAATGCACAAGAAAGTAGGACAAAGGGAGGACATGAGATGAGAGCTGTTACACTGTGGGGATTGTAATCAATGCCATTAAAAAAAAAACGTTAATTTGCTCTGGAAACTTTTATCCAAATCACAATAAAAAATAAATTAAAAGATTAAAAGAATATATATGAATCATGCTTTTTGTCCTATGAACAATGATTTTCAAATGATAAAAAAAAACATTATTTCACTATTTTTTAATGAGAAGATATTCACCAAGTCAATGAAAGAAGTAATAGAGATTTCTTTAATGAATACAGCTCCATTAAGCAGACTGCTGGAACATGGTATAAAGAGAAACTGCACATATTGGCTTTTTGTAGTGTGGGTGTCCTGGTATTCTTGTTATTTTTCACCCACTCATATGAGTCAGTTTTATATAACACTGTAATATATAATTTCCCTCCTACTCACAAGCCAACACTTCAGAGATAACATCTTACCGTGAGTTATTTAAGGAATATGGTAACTCAGAACATTTTTGTATTTTACAAAATATGCAAACAACCAAATTATTACTATTTCAGCAACAATCTCTTTAGCTTCCAAAGAAGCATTTCAATTTGTTTTAATACTGTAAAAATTTTGGGGAAGATGTTAAGAAAATATGTAATTGTTTCACTGTAATCAAATATCATAACTTTATTTAAAACTCTAGGTATTTTACTAAACATTAGTCATTTCAAAACAAAGGAAAATCAAGTAATTAGTGATTTCATATTTATTGACCAGCACGAGTTTGTCATACTCTGTTGGCTTATGTGTTGCTATGATGCTGGAAGTTGTGCCACCAGGTTACCATGGTAGTAGGATTCAGGGGCGCTTCAAGACCAAAGCTTCCAAAATTTAGCCAATGAAAACTTTGTGGATTACAACAGAATACTGTCCAATACAATGACTGAAGATGAGCCCCCTAGGTTGAAAGGCACCGCTGAGCCACAACAATGGACTCAAACATACCAAAATCATGAGGATAGCACAAGAGTGGCAATTTTTTGTTTCAATACAGATAGGGTCACCATGAGTCAGAGTTGACTCAATGGCAACTAACAATAACAAAATAATTTAGTTTTCTGCACAGTTTATCAAATATTCCATTTCTGAAGGGTAATTAAACATGCATATGCAAAAATCAGGTTAGCATAAATATGAAAGGAATGTCCAGATCTTTTCTGTTGTTGAGCTAAAATTCTTTTGCTCAAAACATTACTGAAAAACAGTGGTTCCGTCACTAGAGTTTGAAAATCATAACTGTGTCGAGACATTTTCTATTAGATTATGTATCATGATCAGACAACTTTAGTTTTCTTTCATTGAAAGGAAGACCTCTCCCAAAGGAAACAAGAGAAGCAGAGAGTAATGAAGGAATGCAATTTAAAACATCAAACACTTGCAAGAATGAAACTCTTCCTTGAAAGACAAGCAGCATTATGAAGAGAAAGCACCAACTTTCTTTCTGATGGGAAATGAATGTACAATAAAAATACTGTAGCCTGACCTCATAACATACGAATCACTTCTACCTTCCACAGTACACTGAAATTATCCACGACCTGTTTAAAGTCCACAGATATTATACTAGCTCAGAGAATCATCTCAAATTGCTCACACTGCTGCTATGTGTCTTCTTATTTCAGGTCCTGAATCCTGACATGTCAGAATATATGGTATAACAGAATGTCAATTCAGTGCTCCACTGACACATGAAGCTACAATATTTTCATGGAAGACAGGGTAATAGAACAGAAAGAGCACCTGCCATAAAGTCAAGCAGAAACAGATCCAAATCTCAGCTATTTTTTATTACTTATATGACATTAGACAAATTATCCTGAGTTGAGCAAACAGCAGGATGTCCATAAATTTGTTATAAATGAACTTCTTTGAGCTTTAGTTTCTTTGTGTATAAGACAGCTAATAACTATATAGGCAGTCCCAAGGTTATGAAAGAGATCTGTTCCTAGCTGTGTCTTTTTTTTTTTTTAATTGTGATTTGGGTGAAAATTTACAGAGTAAATTCATTTTCCATACAGCAAAGTTCACATACACTTTGTCTCATGACACTGATTACAATTTACCCCAATGCAACAGCTCCCCTCCCACTTCCTCCCGATAGTTACCTCTTCCCTGTGTCCATCCCTCCATACACTCCTGCCCCAAGCTGTCTCCCTGTGCATAAGCAGCCCTTCTTTCTCCCATGATTGTTCTCTCCAAGTAGTGTTATCTACCTCAGGTAAATGTTCGACTTATATGCCTGTCTTTTGCTTGGCTAGAAGCCACAGGTGTGGGTTCAATTCCAGACCTGAAGGGCAGCTAGGGGCCATAGTCTCAGTGGTTCCACCAGGCTCTATCAGACCAGCAAACCTGGTCACCCTTTTTTTTTTTCCAAATGCTTTTTGAGTTTGATTCCACATTGTTCTCCCTCTCTATCCAGGATCTCCTACACAGATCCCCCTCCGAGTGGTTGACAGTGGTAGCCGGGCACCATCTAGTTCTTGTGGTCTCATAGTCATTTAGGCTACAGATCACATGGTGTACCAGTCATGAGGACTAATTCTTTCCATGAATCTTTGGTTTTCTTCATTCTTCTTTGCTCTGGATGAGGAGGGACCCATAGTTGCATCTAGCTGGCTGCTTGCAAGTTTTTAAGATCCCAGTTGCTACTTGCCACAGTAGGAGGTACAACAATGTTTTGTGTAGTATGTTATGTCAATTGAGCTTGATGTCCCATGACTATGGTCCCAAGCCCATAGGTTCAACTACTCGGTTCCCTGGGTAGCTGGCTATGACCAAAAAGTGACTACAACCTTGTCCCTTGTCAGCTCTACTATACACTTGGGAATTTAGATCATATAAATACACTTATCGGACCATTGTCTGCCAACCTATACATGGTCTTGGGTATAATAGTTCAGCCTGTCCCCCCATCTATCCACCCGTATACCCATGTTTGCCTTCACTAATAATGCAGTACTGCATGTGCAAAAGGGTTCATCTTTGTTGTCTGTACCTCTCATGTACCTGTGTCTTCCTCTTTCTCAATGCCACCATGTTGATCACTCACAATTGGTACATTGCCCTTCTCTTCACCCAAATCAATACAAAATCGTGTCACCCTCTCCCCATCCCTGGTAACCAACAAAGAAAATTTCCTTCCATAGATAAACTGTTCCTTGACTTTTACAATAATGGACTAATATAATATTTGTCCTTCTGTGATTGACTTATTTCATTCAGCATAATGTCCTCCAAGTTCATCCACGTTATGTGGTGTTTTGCAGATTCTACATTATTCTTTAGGGTTGCATAGGATTCCATTGTGTGTATGTACCATAGTTTGGTTATCCATTCCTCAGTTGATGGACACCTAGGTTGTTTCCATCTTCTGGCTATTGTAAATAGTGCTGCAATGAACATGGGTGTACATATATCTGTTCTTGTCATGGCTCTCACTTCTTTAGGATATATACCTAGTAATGTAATGGCTATATCAAATGGTATTTCTAATTCCAACTTTTTAAGGACCGAGGTGTGTCTTTAAGTTAAATTTGTAGGTGAATCAGAACAGGAGCATATGTTTCTTATTAAGCCTTACTTACATGTAAGAAAAGGCTCTAAGAATTTTCAATGCCTTCAAAGCTAGATGTGCAGCAACTGAAAGTGATTATGACTAAGAATTTGTTGCCATTAGGGATTGGTCAATCATTTCTAAGTGAGGCTAAATTTACATAACATTAAAGGGCAAATAGGAGTTGTCTGTAAGTCAGATGTTTCTAAACCAGGCACTGCCTGTATACCTTTTAGGGTTATAGATTTATATATGTAAAACTTCTAGCAAATAGTAGATGTTTTCTAAAATTAAATTAACTTTCCTATGTGCTAAGGAAGCGTACCATTCAAAACTACTAATACAGTTATACATTATACAATATCAAATAGTCCAATTATATCTAGTATTAGTAACT
Organism: Orycteropus afer afer; assembly: GCF_000298275.1. Taxonomy (NCBI): domain Eukaryota; kingdom Metazoa; phylum Chordata; class Mammalia; order Tubulidentata; family Orycteropodidae; genus Orycteropus; species Orycteropus afer. Next base: position 756,022 of record NW_006922413.1, read on the forward strand.
AATCCTTCATTAAGAAAAAAACATAAAACAAATATATGCATACATGTTGTTGTTGTTATATGCTGTTGAGTCAGACCCGACTCATAGCAACACCTCCTTGGGTTTCCGAGGCAGTATCACTACGGAAGTAGATTGCCCAACCTTTCTTCCGAGGAGTGGCTAGTGGGTTTGAACCGCCAGCCTTCTGGTTAGCAGTCAAGTTCCTTAGGTACTATGCTACCAGAGCTCCTATATGTATACATGCCAACAGTATAAACAATATTTATACAGATCAAAGTATTTAGCCTGGGAAAAGGACATTCACTTACTAACAATTTTATGGTATAAATGGACAACTATTACTATTATCTACAGAATACTCTTTACAAGTACTAAGTACCAGTATACTTATAATAGGACCCAAAAGGAAATGAACATTAATTTTGTCTTAAGATAGTAATCCTTAAAGTATAGAGGAAAAGAGGAAGATAAGAATTAATAGGGAACTTTCATATTAAATTTTAAAATGCCTTTTATAATATTGCATTATTCACATCACTAGCTCAGCCAACAACATTATTTTGGTGACTGACTATAAGTGGATAATGTGTCTTGATAGAACCAAGGTCAGTGTCAAGGGTGTCTGGCACTGGCTGACAACATCACAAGCAGTCTTTCTTCTTGACCCCCAGATGGCAGTGTGGCCCAGAGCAGCAGACATCACTTTCTCAGCTCCAGAGTTTCTGACAGACACATTACAAAAACATCTTCTTTTATAAAGAAATCTTATCTTGCTTGATAAACAAATCTACTCATAAAACTAATCTATGACAGTAAAATTGAGAATTAGTTTCATTCAGGTATGAGCAAAGACAATTAATACACTGGATTCTGTTACATGTTTGACTCAACTCAACTCCAGCCCTAAATTTCTTCTTACAAAAGAGTAGATACTGAAATACTTTCAAGACATGTGTGGTTTGGTTACTACACAATCAGCATACTATTGTAAGCTGAAGGGTAAATATTTGAGTGTCAGAAGTTATTTATTATAAGGTGGTGGTTGTTGTTGTTATTTGCCATCAAGTCAGACCCGACTCATAGCGACCCCTCTTTGGGTTCTCTAGGCAGTATCACTTCGGAAGTAGATTGCCCAACCTTCCTTCCAAGGAGTGGCTGGTGGGTTTGAACCGCCAGCCTTCTGGTTAGCAGTCAAGTGCCTTAGGCACTATGCTAC
>NW_006922413.1:757762-760143 GCF_000298275.1 Orycteropus afer afer
CTGACTCGACGGCACATAACAACAACAACAACAAAACATCTTAAACGTAATAATAATAATAATAAGGTTTTGATGCACATTGGAATGGAATGCCCATTTGTTATTACAAATCATTGTATGTACCAAACATTTTTAACATAATAGGCTTTATTGGGGAGAGGAGGAATGGGTTGTAACTTCAGGATGTACAGATGTATGAAGTACCCTAGAGACTGCCTGTACATACATACCAATGAGGTATTACATGCCTTCAGAGACTCAGAACTGAGATACAACTCAAAATGTTATCCAACTCCCACACCACACTCATCAATTTGCCCAATGTGACTACAGCAGAATACATATGGCCATGTGCCTCTGCAGAAGGAAGTAGATTGCCCAATCTTTCACTCCTCGGAAGGAAGGTTGGGCAATCTACTTCCATAGTGACACTGCCTCAGAAACCCAAGGAGGGGTCACTATGAGTTGGATCCGAGTCCAAGGCATTGAGTATGCAATTTTTATCTCCCTCTGCATTCATGAGAGATAAGAACGATAGCTTTTTTCTTTTTTTCTGACAATGAGAAGTGTTGTATATTTACCTCATGCTCCATTTATTGGTTTCCTCTCTTTCCAATGATGGAATGAATCACTATCCCACTGACCAGTTTTAGATTAGTTGGTGCCAGAAACAGTTAAATACTAATGAATGTAACATTTTATACTGTGTAAATATTCCCAAAATATAGTTTCTCACTAGAAAAAAAAAAAAACTTTAAATAGTTTTTATAAAAAACCAAAAACCTTCTCTTCTTTCATATACAACACAGTTCATCAGGTATAGTCTTTGAGTCTACTTACATATTACGTGTTCACCTAACATTGGGATTTCAGTTTCTAGTCTTCACTGCCAGACCTGTTTCCTTTTCTGTCTCCCAACTACTTCTCTGTCTACAATCATTTTGTAAGCCTGCGATTTCCAGAGAGAATTCATCTATTCATAAATATTTAAATAACTATTCCACAATAACTAACTGAGCATGTCATCATCCTCAATTTTACAGAGTTTTAGAAATATTCCCAATATCACAATGGCAGAAGAGGTGGAACAGATGGCATTGGAGGCTCAGTGATGGCTACAGCTCATTCTCCTTTTGTTCTACCCCACTGTTATTTTTTTTCAATTTTTATTGTGATGTGGGTGAAAATTTATAGAACAAATTCATTTTCCATACAGCAGTTCATACACATTTTGTTTTATGATATTGACTGCAGTTCCTCAGTTTAACAGCTCTATTCCCACTTCTTCCCTGTGTCCTTTCTTTCCATGCATTCCTGCTCCCTGAGCAATCTCCTGGTGTAAATACTTCCCTTCTGTCCTCCCATGATTGAATGTTCTAAGGAGTATACATTGTTGTTGTTGTTGTTATGTGTCATGGAGTCAGACCCAACTCATAGTGACCCCTCCTCGGGTTGCCGAGGTAGTAGCACTGCGGAAGTAGATTGCCCAACCTTCGTTCTGAAGACTGGCTGATGGGTTTGAACTGCCAGCCTTCTGGTTAGCAGTCAGGTGCCTTAGGCACTATGCTACCAGAATGTACCTGATGTAAATGTTCACCCTATATATTTGTCTATTGTTTGGCTGGAAGCCACCCAAGTGAATTCAATTCCAGAACTCAAGGGTAGTAGGGGCCATAGTCTCAGAGGTTTTACCAGGCTCTATCAGACCAGTAAACCCGGTCTTTTTTTTTTGTGATTTTGAGTTTTGTTCCATGTTGCTCTCCCACTCCATCCAGAATCTCCTGCACTGATCCCTTTCTGAGTGGTTGACAGTGGTAGCTGGGCATCATCTCGTTCTTCTGGTCTCATGGTCATATAGGCTGAGATTCACATGGTCTACTAGTCCCTTGGACTAATTGTTTCCATGCACCTTTGCTTTTCTTCATTTTTCTTTGCTCTGGATGAAGAGAGATCTATTCTTGCACCTAGATGGCCACTTCCAAGCTTTTAAGAAAACAGTCACTACTCACAAAAGTATGATGTAGAACAATGTTTTTGTGTAGTTGTTTTTGTGTTGTTGTTATGTGCCGTCAAGTCGGACCCGACTCATAGCGACCCTCCTTGGGTTTCCGAGGCAGAATCACTACAGAAGTAGATTGCCCAAACGTCCTTCCGAGGAGTGGCTGGTGGGTTTGAACCACCAGCCTTCTGGTTAGCAGTCAAGAGTGTTAGGCACTCATAAGGCAAGAAAGGGAAATCAAAGGCATCCAAATTGGTAAGGAAGAAGTCAAACTACCCCTATTTGCTGAGGATATGATCCTATACCTAGAAAACCCAAGACACTCAGTCAAAAACCTACTGGAACTAATTGAGAGATTTAGCATCATGGCAGGATATAAGAT
>NW_006922413.1:773285-776428 GCF_000298275.1 Orycteropus afer afer
TACACACACACACACACATACATACACATATACATATATTGTATTAAGGAAATCTGATCTACTTCCATAAAGATTTACAACCTTACTGCAGACTGTAGTGTCTAATCTTCATCAGTAAGTGCTTCAAGTCATCCTCACTTTCAGCAAGCAAAGTTATGTCATCTGCGTATCTCAGGTTGTTAACGAGCCTTCCTCCAATTCTGATGCCGTGTTCTTCTTCATTTTGTCCAGCTTCTACCATTATCTGCTCAGCATACAGACTGAACAAGTATGGTGAAAGGATACAACCCTGACACACTCCCTTCGTGATTTTAAACCATGCAGTATCTCCTTGTTCTGTTCGAACGAGAGCCTCCTAGTCTATGTACAGAGATTCCTCATGAGTACAATGAAGTGTTCTGGAATTCTCATTCTTCTCAATGTTATCCACAGTTTGTTATGATCCACACAATCAAATGCCTTTCTCATAGTCAATAAAACACAAGTAAAGATCTTTCTGGTGTTCTTTGCTTTGAGCCAAAATCCACCTGACATTAACCATGATATCCCTTGTTCCATGTCCCCTTCTGGATCCAGCTTGCATTTCTGGAAGTTCTCTGTTAATATACTGCTGCAACTGTTTTTGAATTGTCTTCAGGAAGATTTTACTTGCATGTGATGTAATAATTTTCACATTCTGTGGGATCACCTTTCTTTGGAATGGGTGCAAATATAGATCTCTTCCAGTCAGTTGGCCAGGTAACTATCTTCCAAATCTCTTGGCATAGCCAAATGAGTGCCTCCAATGCAGCATCTGTTTGTTGAAAAATCTCAGTGGGTATTCTGTCATTTCCCAGACCCTTGTTCTTCTCCAATTTCTTCATTGCAGCTTCAACTTCTTCCTTCAGTACCATTGGTTCTTGATCATACACTACCTCTTGAAATGGATGATCACCTACCCATTCTTTTTGGTATAGTGACTCTGTGTATTCCATTCATCTTTGTTTAATGTTTCCTGCATCATTCAACATATTGCCCATGGAATCTTTCAATATTTCAATTTGAGGCTTAGTTTTTTTTCCTCAGTTCTTTCAGCTTGAGAAATGCCAAGTGTGCTCTTCCCTTTTGGTTTTCTAACTCCAGGTCTTTGCACATTTCATAATAATAATTGGCTTTGTCTTCTCTAGCTGCTCTTTGAAATATTCTGTTCAGCTCTTTTATCCTGTCAATTCTTCCACATGCTTTAGCTAGTCTCCATTCAATGGCAAATTTCTGAATCTCTTCTGACATCCATTTTGGTCTTTTCTTCCTTTCCTGTCTTTTTAATGACCTTTTGTTTTCTTCATGGATGATGTTCTTGATGTCATCCCACAATTCCCATAGTTTTCAGATACTGGTGTGGAAAGCATCAAATCTACTCTTTAGATGATCTCTAAAGTCAGGAGGGATATAATCAAGGTCATATTTTGGCTCTCGTGGACTTCTTTTAATTGTCTTCAGCTTCAGCTTGAACTTGCATACGAGCAGTTGTCGGTCTGTTCCACAGTCAGCTCCTGACGTTGTTTTGTTTAAAGATACTGAGCTTCTCTATCATCTCTTGCCACAGATGTAATCAATCTGATTCCTTCGCACTCCATCTGGCAAAGCCCATGTGTATTCTGCCATTTGTGTTGTTGAAAAAAGGTATTTGCAATGAATAAGTCATTGGTGTTGCAAAATTCTATCATGCGATCTCTAGCAACATTTCTATACCCAAGGCCAAATTTTCCAACTACCAGTGATTCTTCATTTCCAACTTTTGCATTCGAATCTCCAGTGATAATTAACACATCTTGATTGCATGTTCAGTCAATTTCAGACTGCAGAGTTGGTAAAAATCTTCAATTTCTTCATCTTTGGCTTTGGTGGTTGGTGCATAAATTTGAGTAACAGTAGTATTAACTGGTCTTCCTTGTAGGTATATGGATATCATCTTACCACTGACAGCACTGTACTTCAGGATAAATCTTAATACATTCCTTGTGAAGATAAATGCCATGCCATTATTCTTCAATTTGTCATTCCCAGCATAGTAGATCATATGATTGTCTGATTCAAAATGGCCAAAACCAGTCCATTTTAGCTCAGTGATGCTTAGGACATCAATCTTTATGCATTCCATTTCATTTTTGAAAACTCCCAATTTTCCTGGATTCATACTTTGTACATTCCACGTTCCAATTATTAATGGATGTTTGCAGCTATTTCTATATAAATAGACGCATGTGTGTGTGTGTGTGTATAAAACTATTTCTATATAATTGGGCATATTTAATTAATTCATGCACTCTTTTTTGTTTGGCTTCATTTATTCAGCAGTATATTGGTAAGAAAAGAGGTCTGGTAGCAGTAGTGGGTAAGGCATTTAGCTGCTAACCATAAGGTCAGTGGTTCAAATCCACCAACCACTTCATGGAAGGAAGATGAGGTGATCTACTTTTGTAAAGATTTACAGCCTCAGAAACCCAACAAGGATTGTTATGAGTCAGAATCAACTTGATGGCAGTGAAGTTTTCGTATTTTTTTTTTAATGTGTATAAGAAGGTGCTCTGGTATCCCTGTGTCTAAGGCATTTGACTGCTAACGAGAAGGTTGGCAGTTCAAACCCACCAGCCACTCTGTGGAAGGATGATGGTACAATCTACTTCTGTATATATTTAACACCTTGGAAACCCAATGGTGGTCGATATGTGTCAGAATCAATTCCATGGCAGTGGGTTTTATGTCTGTAAGATTTACCCATACTATTACAGTAGCTGTAGTTTAGTCATTCTCATTGTTGCAAAGTTAACAAACTTTGTGAATATATAGAGAATGAGGTAGGCCGTCTTCCTCCCGAGGAGTGGCTGGTAGGTTTGAACCACTAGCCTTCTGGTTAGCAGTCAAATGCCTTAGGCACTACGTCACCAGAGTTCCCAGGAATAGGATTACTGGGTCACAAAATATGTGTATATTCAGGTATAAGAGACATTGCCAAATAGTTTTCCAAAATAGTTTTGCCAGTTGCCTCTCTTAAAAGTAGTATAAGATGATTATGTCTGTTCCATATCCCCACATGTGTTGTTTTTTAAAAATGTACCTATTGAGAAGGAAGGGCTGCTTATGCACAGGGAGATAGCTCAGGG
>NW_006922413.1:776548-794852 GCF_000298275.1 Orycteropus afer afer
CTTCACCCAAATCCAAAAAAAAAAAAAAAAAAAAAAGTACCTATTCCAGTGGCTGTGTAGTGGTATTATAATTTTACACCTAGATATACACCAAAAAAACCAAACTCACTGCCGTTGAGTTGATTTGACTCATTGCAACCCCTCCTTGGGTTTCTGAGGCAGTATCACTATGGAAGCAGATTGCCCAGCCTTCCTTCTGAGGAGTGGCTGGTAGGTTTGAACTGCCAGGCTTCTGGTTAGCAGTCAAATGCCTTAGGCACTACACCACCTAGATACATACCCAACAGAAATTACTATCTATACTCATCAATGCATTCTTCATGTTATTCTTTAAATTCACACGCTGAAGAATTGAAAACAGGTCCTTAACATAAAAACAGATAAACTAGGAAGTTTATCTAAACTCAAAGCAGAAGAATAGCGATAACTGAAAATTAGAACAAGAAAAATGGTGGAGTTGGCACCTCCAAATGCAAATCTGTCACAAATACATCAAAAAACAAGCAGAAATTATTAGAAACAACTTGTCAGGACTCTGGAAAACAGTCAACAGTTTACAGCAATCAAGCAAATGACGAATCAAGAATAAGAAAGCTTCCAACAAATGGTGCTGGCACAATTGAATTTCCATAAGCAAAAGAATAAATTGGACCCCCCCCCGAACTCACTCTCTACATAAAAAATTTAACTTGAAGTGGATTAATGACCTAAATATAAAATCTAAAACCATAAAACTAGAAGAAACATAGGAGTACATTTTCAGTATGCTGTATTTGGTATTCTTAAATACAATACCAAAAGCATGAGTAACAAAAGATGAAATGGATGTATTTCATCAAAAATCTTCTGTTCACCAAAGGGCATTATTAAGAAAGTGAACAGACAACCTACAAAACAGGAGAAAATATTTGGAAATTATGCATCGGATAAGGGCTTACTATCCAAATTATAGGAGCTCTCATGGTGTAGTGGATAAGGCATTTGGCTGCTAACCAGCAGGTTAGCAGTTCAAACCCACCAGTCGCTCTGTAGAAGATGGGACAATCTACTTTCATAAAGATTTACTGCTTCAGAAAGCTAATGGGTGTCACTATGAGTCAAAATCGATTTGATGGCACAGGGTTTGGTTTTCACCCAAAATATAAAAAGAATTACAACATAACAGCTAACAGACAACCCAACTAAAAAATGGACAAAGGATTTAAATAGACATTTCTCTAAAGAAGATACAAAAATGGCCAAAGATCACATAAAAAGATGCTATACATCAGTAGTCACTCACCAATAAAAAAACCAAACTCGCAGTCACCAAGTCCATTCTGATTCACATCGACCCCCACTGGATTTCCAAGTCTGTATATCTTTACAGAAGCAGACTACCTCATCTTTCTTCCCTGGGGGGGCTAGTGAGTTTGAACCAGCAACCATTTGGTTAGCAGCCAAGTGCCTTAACCACTATCACCACCTGAGCTCCTTTCAGTAGTCACTTGGTGTTGTGTGCTGTGGAGTCAGCCCTGACTCATAGCGACTCCTCCTTGGGTTTCCGAGGCAGTATCACTACGGAAGTAGGATTGCCCAACCTTCCTTCTGAGGAGTGGCTGGTGGGTTTGAACTGCCAGCCTTCTGGTTAGCAGTCAAGTGCCTTAGGCACTATGCTACCAGAGCTCCTGCTGTTGCTGTTAGTGCCATCAAATCGGACCCAATTCATAGCGACCCCTCCTTGGGTTTCCGAGGCAGTATCACTACGGAAGTAGATTGTCCCATCTTCCTTCTGAGGAGTGGCTGGTGGGTTTGAACCGCCAGCCTTCTGGTTAGCAGTCAAGTGCCTTAGGCACTACGCTTACCAGAACTAGGGAAATGCAAATCAATACCACAATGAGATACCACTTTATCTCCACTAGAAAGGCTATGGCAGGAAAATGAAAAACAAATGTTGGTGAGAATTTAAAGAAATTGAAACCCTCATCCACTGCTGGTGGGACTGCAAAATGGTGCAGATACTACAGAAAACATTTTGGGAGTTCCTCAAGTTAAACATAGAATTGCCATGGCTCAGCAATTTACTCCTGGGTATACACAAAAGTCTTGAATGCAGAGACAAACAGATACTTGTACACCAGTGTTCACTGCAGCCAATGTAGCACTGGCTATGCACAACAGAGAAAGGTGGTAACGATCCAAGAGTACATCAAGAGATGAATGGATAAACAAATGTGGTAGACACATATAATGGGATATTATTTAGCCATAGAGAGTAAAGAAGTTCTCATACATGCTATAACATAGATGAACCTTGAAAATATTATGGTTAGTGAAATAAATCAGAAACAAAAGGAAAATACTGTATGAAACCACTTTGTTATATACTTATTTCCAACAATAGAATTAAAACTACAAAAAAAGGGAAAATAAAAAGGCAGCTTAAAAATGGTGCTCTACAGTCTTTTTACCTGTCTTTGGCCCATCCTCTTCCCAGTTTGACAGTAGTCTTAGAGATGGCAGTTTACAATCCCAGTGTAGTAACCTATTCCTTGGTTCTGAAGGGCGCAGAACAGACTTTATTCACAAATTATTATGTCCATGAGTTTTAGCCTATCTAGGGACTACCAAAGAACTGATGTAAGGTGTTTGTCTTGGTTTTGTCCCATTCAGAACTCATTCAGGACAGAGAGTGGTAGACATTATTCAAAAACATTAAAAACAAAAAATCCATAGTGGCATGCGACAAAGATTAGGCAGAGTTGTAAATGTTCTCAGTGTTAAAGGAGTATCCCTGCAAAGAGCCAGCTGTAAACCCTGGGAAAGGTGTTTTTTTATTATTATTATTATTTTAATTTTTATTGTGATTTGGGTGAAAATTTACAAAGCAAATTTATTTTCCATGTAGCAGTTCATACATTTGACTGCAATTCCCCACAATGCAACACCTCTCTTCCCATTTTCTCCCTGTAGTAGTTACCTCTTCCCTGTGTCCTTTTCTGTGCATTCCTGTTCACCTCCACCACTCCACCCAGAGCTATCTCCCTGTGCAAACACTGCCCTTCTGTTCTCCCACAGTTTATTGCTCTAAAAGTATATCTACTTGATGTAAATGTTCACCCTATATGCCTGTCTATTGTTTGGCTAGAAGCCACAGGAGTGAGTTCAGTTCCAGACCTGAAGGGTAAGTAGGGGCCATAGTCTCAGGGGTCTCACCAGGTTCTATCAGAGGACGAGTAAATTTGGTCTTTTTTTATGATTTTGAGTTCTGTTTGACACTGTTCTCCCACTCTATCCGGTATCTCCTGCACTGATCCCTTTCCAAATGGTTGACTGTGGTAGCCAGGCACTACCTAGTTCTTCTGGTCTCATGGTCATATAGGCTGAGGAGCATATGGTCTACCAGTACCAAGAGGCATTTTTTTTTTTTTTAAAAAAGCTCCAGGTGTTCAAGGTAATCTCTGCCAAAATATGAGTTGAACACAAGCTAAAGGAACAGAAATGTCAGTAATTATATGTGGTGTAGTGAATTACTTGCTATGGCTTTTCTAGCCAATCTCTGTAACTCCCACCAGATTACTGGGTGGAACCATGCAAATAAAGTGTATAGAACTCTAATACAAGGATTGGCTAGTTTTCCCATGCTTCTGGGCTTAAAATGAGCCCTCCTGTCTGCAGAGGGAGGATGTGCATCAAGAGAGAACAGCTGGACCACGTACATGGGAAGGGATCAAAACTGGAGATCCTAGATAGAGTGGCAGAAAAATGTGGAACAAAATTCAAAAACACAGTAACGCCCATAATTACTAGTCGATGGAGTCTGGTAGGACCACCAAAACTATGACCCTGGGATATACTTCAGGCCTAGGATAGACTCATTCCTAAGGGCAGACTCTCAGCCCAACAGTAAAAAGACCTACATGCAGAATATCCAACCCAGAGTGATGCACCCACCTACTCTACAGAGATACATCCCTTGGAGCAATCGGCCATGGGCACCAGAGGGGCAGCATTCACATGGAGGGAAACCTGGACAGAAAGCAGTGCATAACTAAGAAGGACATAGGGAAGGGAGGGGAGGAGAATGGGTTAGTGTTGGGGATGGTAATAAGGGAGTGAAACCAATGTACACGAACGTTTGAAAATAAACCAAATTCTGCTCTGTAAATTTGCACCCAAAGCACAAAAAAGAGAGAGAGAGAAGAGTTGGAGGTGGAGTGGAGTGTGTCTTGGACCCAAGATCCCTTGGCTGGACCTCCTTGGGAGAGATGCACAGGCAGAGATACCCCAGATGACTGGCTGAGAGACATCAGCAGCAGAACCAAGAGGCACAAGGCATAGCAGCAGGGTCTGCCTGGCCCACAGAGTGATAAAGCTGAGTGCCACTGGATAGGAGGCTTGCTGTCAGAGTGAGGAGTACGTAGGAGTACCTATCGGCAGTGCTAAAAGAGCTTTGAAACACTTGCCCGAGCAGGACGGAGGCTAGGCCAAGAGGCCAAGGGCCAGAGAGGCATTCCTGAGGGTACAACATAGGAGAGACTATCCTGATTAAAGAACTGTATCTGAGCATATTCCTGAACTTGAATTGTAGGCTGTTACTTCCCTAATAAATGTCATGATCATGATATTGTCTGTGAGCTCTGTATGGCCACTGCTAAGAATTATCCAACCCAGTAGAGAAGTAGGAGCTCTGGTGGCATAGTGCCTAAGGCATTTGACTACTAACCAGAAATTTGGTGGTTCAAACCCACCAGCCACTCCTTGGAAGGCAGGTTGGGGGTATCCATAGTGATATCCCCTCAGAAACCCAAGGAGGGGTCGATATGCATCAGATCCAACTCAATGGCAGTGAGTTTGATTTTTTGATTTTGTAGCAAAGTAGTGCGTGCCATGGGAGGAATGGTTGGTGTTAGAATTGGAAAAAAGGTTTGGAGGGTCGCAGCATGTTTGGCTTCACAGGAATAAGCCTTAGGCTGTTGATGGTGATTCTGTCTCCCCTGTTATGAGGTTGGAGGAGATCAGAAGATGCTGCCACCATGCCCATTTTGCACCACACACAAGAAATACAATCTTTGCAAAATGAGCTTGGAAAAATCACTAAACAAATGGATGACAGCAGCCTTTAAAAACCAAGATAAACAAGACATGGAGAGAAGGAAGGAATTGATTTTCACAGTTAGCACATTAAAATATTAAAATCTCCAGTTTTCAGTAAAAATAAATAATAATAATTACAAACCATACAAAGAAACAAGAAGTATGGTCCATTAAAAGGAAAAAAATTAACAGACAGAAACTGTCCCAGGTGAAGTGCAGTCATCAGACTTACTAGGCAAAACCTTTACATCAACTCTCTGAAATATGCTGAAAGAGTAAGAAGAAGCTAGGTACAAAGAACTATAGGAAATTAGGAAAACAATATATGAACATTTGATAATATAAAGTAATACAAATTGTAAAAAAGAAATAGAAATATTGGTGATGAAAGTACAATAACTGAAATTAAAATTAACAGACAAAAAAGCTTATACTTTAGTTCATATTTAAAATGTACACCTATCAATGTATGTACCACCAACATTTTTTGACAATGATAGCCAAATTTTTAAGGGATATATCCATACATACTTTTCTATAGTCCTCACCATCATTTGTGCGCCAGTTTGTTGTACTGTGGTGGCTTGCATGTTGCTGTGAGGCTAGAGGCTATGTCACCACTGTTTCATATACCAGCAGGACCACCCATATAGATAGGTTTTAGTGGAGTTTCCAGACTAAGACAAACTTGTAAGAGAGAAGAGCCACTCAGCTCTCAAAGAACTGACCAGAGAAAACATTTTGAATAGCAGTAAAACACTGTCTGATATATTACTGGAAAATTTTATGAATAGCCCTGAAACACTGTCTGATATAGTGCCAGAAGATAAGCCCCTCAGGTCAGAAGGCACTCAAAGTACGACTGTGGAAGAGCTCCTTCCTCTAAGTAGAGTCAACCTTAATGATGTGGATGGAGTAAAGCTTCTGAGACCATCATTTGCTGATGGAGCACAACATAACATGGGAAGAAACAGCTGCAAATATCCATTAATAATCAGAATGGGGAATGTACGAAGTAGGAATGTAGGAAAATTGGAAGTTGTCAAAAACGAAATGGAACGTGTAAAGATTGATATCCTAGGCATTAGTGAGCTGAGATGCACTGGTTTTGGCTATTTTGAATCAGATAGTCATATGATCTACTATGCTGGGAATGACAAATTGAACAGGAATGACATGGGAATGACACGGCATAAAATCACCACAAAAAATGTGTCAAGATGTATCATGAAGAACAATGCTATCACTAATAGGATAATATCCATACACCTACAAGGAAGACCACTTAATAGTACTATTATTTAAATTTATGCACCAACAATTAAAGCCAAAGATGAGGAAACTGAAGATTTTCACCAACTTCTGAAGTCTGAAATTGACCAAATATGCAATCAAGATGTACTGATTACTACTGGTGATTGGTATGAGAAACTTGGAAATAAAGAAGCATCACCTGTAGTTGGAAAATACGGCCATAATGATAGAAATGATGCCGGAGATTGCATGACAGAATTTTGCAAGACCAATGACTTATTCACTGCAAATATATTTTTTCCACAACATAAATGGTGGCTATTCACATATACCTCGCAAGATGGAATACACAGGAATCAGATCAACTATATCTATGGAGAGAGGCAATGGAGAAGGTCAGTTATCTTCAGCCAAAACAAGGCCAGAGCTGACTCTGGAAGAGACCATCAATTGCTCATATGCAAGTTCAAGCTGAAGCTGAAGAAAATTAAACCAAGTCCACGAGAGCCAAAATATAGTCGACCTAAATGTAGAGACTACCTGAAGTACAGATTTGATGTACTGAACACCAATGACTGAAAACCAGACAAATTATGGGATGACATCAAGAACATCATACATGAAGAAAGTAAAAAGTTATTAAAAAGACAGGAAAGGAAGAAAAGACCAAAATGGAATGTCAGAAGAAACTCTGAAGTATGCTCTTGAATGAAGAGTAGCTAAAGCAAATGGAAGAAATGATAAGATAAAGGAGTTGAACAGATTTCAAAGAGCAGCTTAAGAAGACAAAGTCATTATAATGAAATGTGCCATGACGTGGAATTCATAAACTAAAAGAGAAGAACATGTTTGGCATTTCTCAAGCTGAAAGAACTGAAGAAAAATTGAAGCTTCAAGTTGCAATACAGAAAAATTCTATGGGCAAAATACTGAATGATGCCGGGAGCGTATAAAGAAGATGGAAGGAATACACAGAGTCACTGTACCAAAAAGAATTGGTCAATGTTCAACTATTTCAGAAGGTAGCATGTGATTAAGAACCAATGGTAATGAAGGAAGAAGTCAAAGCTGCACTGAAGGAACTGGTGAAAAAGAAGCCTCCAGGAATTGACAGAATACCCAGTGAGATGTTTCAACAAACAGATGCCATGCTAGAGGCACTTATTCATCTATGCCAAGAAATCTGGAAGATAGCTAGCTGGCAAACTGACTGGAAGAGATACATATTTCTACCAATTCCAAAGAAAAGTGATCCCACAGAATGTGGAAATTATTGAACAATATCATTACTATCAAATGCAAGTAAAATCTTGCTGAAGATAATTCAAAAACAATTGCAGCAGTATATTGACAGAGAACTTCCAGAAATGAAAACTGGATTCAAGAGAAGATATGGAATAAGAGATATCATTGCTAATGACAGATAAAACTTGGCTGAAAGCAAAGAATGCCAGAAAGATGTTTACTTGTGTTTTATTGACTATGCAAAAGCATTCAACTGTGTGGATCATAACAAATTATGGATAACATTGAGAAGAATGGGAATTCCAGAATACTTAATTGTATCCATCAGGAACCTGTGCATAGACTAGGAATCTGTCCTTCAAACAGAATTAAGTCACGCATGGCTTAAAATCAGAAAAGGTGTGTGTCAGGGTTGTATCCTTTCACCATACATGTTCAATCTGTATGCTGAATGTGGTAGTTAAATTTGTATGTCAACTTTGCTGGGCCTGGTTGAGTGGCTGGGCAGCTGGTGGTAGTTATTCCCCACGATGAGACTGGCAATCAACTCCATGGTGGGATCTACCACAAGCAGCTGAGTAGCTGCCTTTGGGATGTGGTCTGCTCCCCGGATATAAGGAGAAGGCTTGGGGATAGTCTTTAGTTTATGGCACACTTGGACCCTGCATGTAGCCATGTAGTTGTTCAGCAACCTGCCATGCTCTGCCGACCTTGGGACTTAACAGACTTGAATTAATGGCCTGCCATGTGGTTTGGTAACATCAGGACTGTGCCATTTTATTTGTCGGCCTTGGGCTTGTTAGCCTCAGCAGCCAATAGCTGCCTGAGTGAAGAGATGCCTCTAGCTTCAGTGGGCCGGGAGCAAGAGGCAGAGCTGAAGCCCAAGGATGAGGGGCTTTCACACAACCCCTAGAGCCTAGCACTTGGGACTCGGACTTCTACCTCCGGAACTGTAAGAGAATAAACTCCTGTTTGTTAAGGCCATCCCATTTGTGGTATATTCTTGTCAGAGAGGCACTAGGTAACCAGAACACTGAGCAAATAATCCGAGAAGCTAGACTATGTGCAGAATGTGGCATCAGGATTGGACGAAATCTCATTAACAACTTGTGATATGTAGAAGATACTACCTTGCTTGCTGAAAGTGAAGATGATTTGAAGCACTTACTGATAAAGATTAAAGACTACAGTCCGCAGTATGGATTATACCTCAATATAAAGAAAATGAAAATCCTCACAAAGGAACAAATAAGCAGCATCATGCTAATTGGAGAAAAGAGTGAAGCTGTCAAAGATTTTATTTTACTTGGACCCATGGAAGTAACAGTCAAGAAATCATGTCATATTGCCTTGGGCAAATCCACCCTTCTCTGGGTTTCCAAGGCAGTATCACTACAGAAGTAAATTGCATCAGTGAACATCAGTGAAAGCTGGACAATGCATAAGGAAGACCAAACAAGAGTTAATGCTTTTGAGCTGTGGTGTTGGTGAAGAATGCTGAAAGTACTATGAACTGCCAGAAGAACTAACAAATCTGTCCTAGAAGAAGTGCAGTCAGAATGCTCCTTGGAAGCGAGAATGGCCAGACTTCGTCTTACCTACTTTGGTCACTGTGTCAGAAGGTACCATTCATGGAGAAGGATATCATGGTTGGTAAAGTGGCAGATCACCAAAAAAGGGGAAGACCCTCAATGAGATAGATTGATACAGTGGCTGCAATGATGGGCTCTGCTATGGCAAGGATTGTGAGGATGGTGCATGACCAGGCAGTGTTTTGTTCTGTTGTACATAGGGTCACTAAGACTTGCAGCGGACTCAAAGGCACCTAACAACAGCAACATACAGCCCTCGCTGCTTGGGGAGGGGACAAAACAGTAGCAGTATACTATATCTCAAATAAATACTGTTTAGATGTCAATATTTGGTTTCTTAGGAATTAGACAACCTAAGATATATGAAATTAGTAAGTTCTTATGAATTATTTCTCCTGGCTTTTTTATACTTCAGAGTTTATTCATAGTTAACTATCTTCAGCCTATTAAGCTGAGATAAAAAACATGGTTATTTATGACTTAATATTAAAACAATTTAACAAAGAATTTTGTAGCTAAACCACCAGGTGTTTCAGTATTTTTTGTTCACTGATGCAAAAATTCAATCTGCATTTACCCAAACAAGTAACGATTATAGCACTATAAAGCAGTATACTTAAATGGGCAATATAACAGAAAATGCATCGACTTTAAGAGAGAGAAAAAAAAATAGCAATGAAAGAAATTAGATTGTCAACAAGTGATACCTTTAAAGAATACAAATCATAAACATATGTTCTCTGATCCTTTTGTTCAAAAAATCTTAAATACCACAAAGTCCTCTCTTCCTCCTGCAGACAGCATTATTAATACAAATTGTTCTGCTAGAATTTCTACAAGAAAAGAAACAGCTTATTTCAGAGCAATCAACATTAAAAAAAAAAATTAACTAATAATCATGGTAACTCATTGCACAATGACCAAGTACAGCACTAAGTCTAATCTATCCAATGACAGGCTTTTTACATCTCAAAAGATATGAACAAATAAATGACAGAGAACCTATTCAACTGTATGCTAAAATTTTCATATATTAGGAAGTTTATTAATTATATATAACTATATATATTCACAGATACACATCCAGACCAAAATACACATATATAAAGAATATTAAATAACTAAGTAACGTATCTAAGGATCAGCTTAATGGAGCATACATTCAAAGATTTAATGCATGGCTATTCATCATCTTTGAAAAATCCCAGAGACATCTAAAAATCTCAAATTACAAACAAAACTATGGGTTAGCAAAAGCATTAAATAATAAAACTTGAGGGAGTATACTAAAAAAGAACACTTTAGGCTATACATTTTGGGGAAACAAGACAAACTAGCAGGACATAGATAGCAAGTGAGGTAGACGTCTGGTTTACAAAGTCAAAACTGTTCCTGGAAACAACAACAGAACAACCCAAGAAAACAGAGTGGCTACCAGAGTATCCCTGAGTCTAGTCTTTCTCCAAGGATAGAAGTAGAGGAAGCAAGAATCAATGACAAACCCCAAATTAAGGAAGCAGCCAGAGCAAGGCAGGTATAAGAGACATTGAGTGTTAGCTTCCCTGTGTTGATTTCATTTGACTCATGTTAGATAATGAAAATTAATCAATTACATACAAAAATAGGGAGCTCTGGTGGCATAGTGCCTAAGGCATTTGACTGCTAACCAGAAGGCTGGTGGTTCAAACCCACCAGCCACTCCTCAGAAGGAAAGGTGGGCAATCTACTTCTATAGTGATACCGCCTTGGAAACCTAAGGAGGGGTCACTATGAGTCGGACCCGACTCGATGGCAGTGAGTCTGGTTTTTGGTGTTTTATACAAAAATAATGCCATAAAAAGAATGTTAGCCTAGAACATTATTCTAGTCCTTCCCCTCAGATGATCCTTCTGCAATCAGTAGTTTCAGGAATAATACTCTTCATTGAGTTATGAGTGTTGGTGTGTACCATCAAGTCAGACCTGACTCATAGTGACCCCTCCTTGGGTTTCCGAGGTGGTATCAGTACAGAAGTAGATTGCCCAACGTTCCTTCCAAGGAGTGGCTGGTGGTGAATTATGAGTAGTAATTTAAAAAAAAAAAAGATACTACAAACAAAAAGAAGGAAAGGAAACCGAAAATCCAATAGAAGAACACACAAGAAAAGAAGTTAGCATGGAACATATAAAAACTGTAGTAAAATATTTTACCATAAATTTAGGATTAAACAATTATGACTATAATACAAGAAATATAAAGCACAGGTACAGGTGCATGAGGAAGCTATGGCAAGAAACATGGAAAGAAAACAAAAGAAAGAAAGGAACATAAACTAACAAGTGTATTATAGCTTAAATTCTAAAGCACTTGGTTTTTGGAAGTCTGCAGTCTACAGTGGGAGCCCTAACTCCATTTTGAATCTTGACATAAATTCAAGCAACATTTAAGTTCTTTCTGACCATAAAACCAGCAATGTGGCTATGCATGGAGACAAGGTTGGGGGGAAGGGTGGAGGGGATGGCAATTTGTCCCGAAGGAATGTGGTTGAAAGTAGATTATGCTCACACAAAGAACTAGGGAAACTGCTTGGGTGTGTCCTTAATGATTTACTGAAAATAATCACATGTTATCTAATTTAAATTAAAGATTGGGCTCCTGGTATTGTCTTGTAGCCACCTTGTGCCTATGACTCAGGGCCACATAACCCTAACCATCATGTAGCCAGGTGGTCAAGCCCCAGAACCAATCCTGTAATCCTTTTTAATCTTCATGGTCTTTTCACTGCTTCTATAGTTATGACTTCTACAGTAATGTATTGACTGGCTACCAATCACGATTTTGTGATGGTATCTTTACACTCTATCAAGCAGAATGAATACCATAACTGATTCAGAGGACTCCATTTGGCTTCTGTACTGTGTACATGCTGATGGTTTCCCTCATCCTGGATGACTGTCTTTGTTCTGTCTTGGTCCTTTCTATCTAAGTCCTGATTGAATGGTCTCTATAGAACATGTAGGAATCTGGGGTGTTTTTGCCCCTAGCACACAGGTTAGAAAGCTAAAAGAAAAATTAAACACACTACACGTAGGACAGGATTGAAAGAATGATTTCAGTGGGAATGAAGAAAAACCAAAACAGTCTTAGAGGAAAAAAATTAATTTAAGGAAGAGAAAGACAGAAAAGAATATATATATGATACAGAGAACATGCCAAAAGGATTCAAGAAACATATGCATATTAGGTGTCTTTAAAGGAAAGAAAAAAGAACTTAAAAACTGCTGTCAGTCTTTAAACTCTGACCTGAACTTACCCCTACCTTTCAGCCAAACAACAAACACACCTATAAAGTGAGTAACAGCACTTTGGGGAGCATATTTATTAGAACAATCAAGCTTACTAGACCAAAAGGGCAGCATTTGCCCAAAAACAAATCCCAGAAGGCAGGAAAGAAGGAACCCAAGGAGGAAATGGAATAATGCTGTTACGTTGAGTGTGCTTCAACTAATGCAACGATGTGTTTAAGTTATGGAACAGAAAATAATTTGCTCTGTAAACTTTCACCCAAACCACAATTAAAAAAAAAAAAAAAATCTGGTAGCATAGTGGCTAAGACACTTGCCTGCTAACCAGAGGGCTGGCGGTTCAAACCCACCAGCCACTCCTCGGAAGGAAGGTTGGGCAATCCTACTTCCATAGTGATACTGCCTCGGAAACCCAAGGAGGGGTCGCTATGAGTCGGGGCCGACTCGAGGGCACATAACAACAACAACAACAACAACAATATACTTCAAAAAAATTTAGAGTAATAAATAAAAAAAATTAAATTCTAGACTAAAAAGATGTATCATAAACAGGAAGAAGAAACATGGAAGGATAAGGGTCAACATCAGGACATATTTAAGATTTAGATTAACAAAATAAGAAACATGGTGGGTAAGGAGGAAAAATTCAATCACTTGTAAGGAGAAAGAGAAAAAAAATTCAGGCAGCCCTCCAACTTGTCTACAGCCAACAGTTGAGCAATGTTTATAAAACTTGTTGGAAAAGAAAGTGGGATCAAGGAATTTCTTGCCCAGTCACCTTGTCATTATTGTCTAAAATCAGTAAAACAACATGTTTAAAATGCAAGAAGTTGGGGAAGAGAGTTCCCATTAGTCCTTCTTTAAAAACAAAAAACTCTAAGAGGATAGGAGCTCTGGTGGCATAGTGCCTAAGGCATTTGACTGCTAACCAGAAGGCTAATGGTTCAAACCCACCAGGCACTCCTTGACAGGAAGGTTGGGCAATACACTTCCGTAGTGATACCGCCTCAGAAACCCAAGGAGGGGTTGCTGTGAGTTGGGACCGACTGGAGACTGGATGGCAGTGAGTTGAACTGAGTTCTAAGAGGATAACTTCAACCAAAGAACACTAACAAGAAACAAAATGAATTATATGGAAGCAATGAAACTACTTAACTCTTTAAATAATCTGGTTACAGAAGAGAATGTAGCAGCTATAAACAATGATAACACAGAAATACATACCTAACACGAAAAAAACTCAAAGAACATTTAAAGTTGATAAAGTAATACAAATGTAATTATTTTTAAAGATACAAAGGTAATTATCAAGAAAAAACAGGCAGCATTTGTCCAGAGACAAAGCAGCCAATCAGTTGAAAGGAGAGCCTTGAAGTATATAAATGGATTTTCTGGCAAAGGTCAATGCTTGACTTCTGGTTCCTGGGACATAAACCTTCAGAAGTCTCCAGCCTGCCACCTGATTTGCAGATTTTGGATTAGCTAGCCCCTGTAATCCTGTAAACCAGCAGAGGCCTCCAGCCTCCTGTCAGACCTGAGGATTTGGGGTTCGTCAGCTCCTGCAACCATGTGAGCCAGCAGAGGTCTTCAGTCTGGTGCCTGACTCATGGATTTGTGACTTGCCAGCCTTCACAACTTCATGAACCATTTCTCACAACTGCATGAGCCAGTTCCTTGAAATAAGTATCCATATACACACTAATATATATGCTTCAATGATTTTGCTCCTCTTGAGAACCCAGACTAAGACACGTTCTAATTCTATGAAAGCAAAAAAGAAAACCATAGAAGTCATGTCCAGGCTAGAAAGATTGGGAGTATGCAGATGTAAGGTGAAAAGCACAAGACATATACACTTACGTATAAGTAAGTACCTATAAACACAAGCGCATATAACAGGAACAAACTACTGATGCATGATATAACATATGAATCTCAAACATATTACAAAACCAGCATTTATTTGGTTTCATTTACATAAGATCCAGAACAGGCAAAATAAATCATTGTTTAAAAATTACCAGATTAATGATTGACTGTAAGGGGGAGATTGATTTGCATTTGTCAAGATTTGTACATTCCATAAATTAACCTCAACAGGAAATAAAACTATAAACAAATGTGAATTCTGGTTCAGCATATACATACTGAAGTATTTGTTGTTGTTATTGCTAGGTGCCATTGAGTTGGCTGTGACTCACAGGGACCCCATGCACAACAGAACGAAACATTGCCTGGTCATGAGTCATTCACACAATCTCTGCTATTCTTCAGCCCATCGTTGGAGTCACTGTGTCAATCCATCTTGTTGGAGGTCTTCTCCTTTTCCACTTACCCTTCACTTGACCAGGTATGATATCCTTCTCTAGAAAATGGTCCCTTTAGACATGGACAAAGTAGGTGAGATGAAGTCTGGCCATTCTTGCTTCCAAGGAGCATTCCAGCTGCACTTCTTTCAGGAAAGATTTGTTCGTTCTTCTGGCAGTCCATGGTATTTTCAGTATTCTTCACCAACACTGCAATACAAAAGCATCATTTCTCCTTCTGTCTTACTCATCGTCCAACTTCCACATGCTTGTGATGCAACTGAAATTACCATGGCTTGGGTTGGGCACATCTTTGTCTTCAAAGAGACATCTTTGCTTTTCAGAACTTTAAAGAGGTCTTTTGCAGCAGATTTTCCCAATGCAATGCGATATGTGATTTGAACTCTGCTTCCATGGGTGTTGATTACAGATTCAAGTAAAATTAAATCATTGACAACTTCAATCTTTTCTCTATTTAGTATGATGCTGCTTATTAGTCCACTTGTGAGGATTTCTGTTATCTCTGTTGAGGTTTAATCCATACTGCAGACTGCAGTCTTTAATAACTCACCAGTAACTGCTTTAGGTCACCTTCACTTTCAGCAAGCAAGGTGGTATCATCTGCATATCGCAGGTTGTTAATTAATCTTCCTCCAGTCCTAATGCTGCATTCTTAATACAGTCCGTTTTCTTAGATTATTTGCTCAGCATACAGACTGAATAAGTATGGTGAAAGGATACAACCCTGACACACTCCCTTCCTGATTTTAAACCATGAAGTATCCCATTCTTCTGTTTGAAAGACAGCCTCCTGGCCTATTAAGTACAGGTTCCTCATGAATACAATTAAGTGTTCTGGATTTCCTATTCTTCTCGATGTTATTCATAATTTGCTATGATCCACACAGTTGAATGCTTTTGCATAGTCAATAGAATACAAGTAAACAGCTTTCTGGTATTCTCTGCTTTCAGTTAAGATCAATCTAACATCAGCAATGATATCCCTTTTTCCACATCCTCTTCTGAACCCAGCTTGCATTTCTGGAAGTTCCCTGTCCATATACTGCTGCAATCATTTTTTAATATCTTCAGCAAGATCTTACTCATGTGTGATATTAATGCTATTTGTTCAATGGTTTCCAAATTCTATTGGATCACTTCTCTTTGGAATGGGTACAAAAATGGATCTCTTCCAGTCAGTTGGCCAGGTAGCTGTCTTTGAAATTACTTGACATAGAAAAGAAAGTGCCTCTAACACGGCATCCATTTGTTGAAAATATCTCAATGGATATTCCACTAATTCCTGGAACTTTGTTTTTCACCAATTACCTCAGCGCAGCTTTGACTTTTTCCTTCATTACCACTGGTTCTTGATCATATGCCACCTCTTGAAATAGGAACATTGACCAATTCTATTTTGTACAATAATTCTGTATTCCATCCATCTTCTTTTGATGCCTACTGCATCAATCAGTATTTTGCTCATAGAATCCTTCAAACTCAAGGCTTGAATTTTTCTTCAGTTCTTTCAGCTTGAGAAATGTTGAGTGTGTTCTTCCCTTTTGGTTTTCTAACTCCTGGTCTTTGTACATTTCATTATAATAACTGACTTTGTCTTCTCAAGCTGCTCTTTGAAATCTTCTGTTCCGCTCTTCTATCTTGTCATTTCTTCCATATGCTTTAGCTACCCTCTGTTCAAGAGTTTCAGAGTCTCTTCTGATATTTATTTTGGTCTTTTCTTCCTTTCTTGTCTTTTTAATGACCTCTTGCTTTCTTCATGGATGATATTTATTTTTTTAAGAGCTTGTTTTACATTCAACGTAATGTGTAAATTTAGTTTCATTCCCCATTCACCATGTCCAACCCTAACCCAGTCTCCTCCCCTCCCTACCCTGCAACCCCAACTCTGTGCCCCTCATATTTATGCACTCCTGTTTGTCCTGCATTTCCTCAGTTTGAATGTAGGTCCTCTCGTGTCCCATGGTCTATTGTTCTAAGGGATGTATTACCATAGAGTATGTGGGTGTGTCATACTGGGTTGAGTGGTCTGTGTGTACATCTTGTTAACTATTGGGCTGAAAGCTCGCCCCTGGGGTGAGTTTTATTCCAGGCGCAGAATGTATCCCAGGGTCATAGTATTGGGAGTCTCACCAGATTTCATCTGACCAATAACTCCATTATTGAGTTTTTGGATTTTGTTCCATGTTTTCCCTCCCACTCTATCCAGGATCTCCAGATTTCATCCTTTACTGAGTGGTTGGCATTGGTAGCTGGGCACCATCTAGTTCTTCTGGTCTCAAGGGCCATTATGTCCTAGGGCTGATTCCTTCTAAATGCCTTTTTTTTTTTTTTTTTGCGTTCTTCCTCACTTCTGATGCTAGGAGACCATTAGCTGTATCTTAGATGGTTGCTTGAAAGCTTTTAAGACCCATCCACTACTCACCAACTTAGGATGTAGAGCAATACTTTTATGTATTTTGTTGTGTCGAGTGAGTCTGGTGTCCCCTAGTTCTATGGTCCTGAGGCAGTAGATCTATTGGCTCTCTCTCCCATAGTGTCTGGTTGTCTGTGAGGGATTACTCTGTGTCTGGTCTTCTATTGTCTCTGTAAGGACTGCAGGTATTTCATATCACTGGTGTCTGCGCAAGGTTCGTCATCCCACAATTCTTCTGGTTTTCAGTCATTGGTGTTCAATGCATCAAATTCTATTCTTCCGATGGGCTCTAAATTCAGATGGGAAATAATCAAGGTCATATTTTGCCTCTCATGGACTTGGTTTAATTTTCTTCAGCTGTAACTTGAACTTACGTATGAGCAACTGATGGTCTGTTCCACAGTCAGCTCTTGGCCTTGTTTAGGCTGAAGATATTGAGCTTCTCCATCTCCTATCTCCACAGATGTAGTCTATTTGATTCCTGTGTATTCCTAAAGTAAATAGGGGGAAATATAATAATGTCTACAATTTACTTTCAGATGTACTGATGTGATAATGGATAAATGGATAAATATGTGATCAAGTATGGTAAAATATTTAAAAAAACTACCAGTGGCACGTCTATAGGTACTCATTTTAAGTTCTTTCAATATTGTCATATGTTTAAATTTTTTCCATAATCAAAGGTTGGAGGAGAGTGTATGATACATGTGACTAGAAGACTATGTAACCAAGACTTAATGCTATCTTTATAAATATAGAAAACCACATTATGACTTGATTTTATGGAAGAGATCATATAGCTATTATCAAGTTTGAAAGAAAGCAAAGAAATATATATGCAGTAGAAAATAATTGCAAGGCACACCCAAAGGTTGCTATTAGAAGTAAAGTGGAATGAATAAAAATGCAATGGAAATTAGTCATATGTAAAAGCAACACTGCAAAAACGGCAAGGACGCCACATGTTCTGACCTCCTCTAATCCCACAAGAGGAGACAGAGTCGTCATCAATAACCCAAGGCCTTTCCTGCCAGGCCAGACACGCTGCCTCCCTCCAGCCCTTTCTCCAACTGTTCCTCCCAAAGCACCCACCACCTCTCTCCTGGGTTC